>NC_061120.1:143882843-144024688 GCF_002878395.1 Capsicum annuum | reverse complement strand
TCATGCTTTATTACGAATCTGTTTATTTTTCTCTGTTTACTATTACTTGTGGGTGTCGTATTTATGTTATGCCATCTTGTTCCATGCTTTACTATGAATTTGTTTAGTATTCCGTGTCTCGAGCCGGGGGTTTATCGGAAACAACCTTTCTACTTCTTTAGAGGTAGAGGTATGGACTGCGTACATCTTACCCTCCTCAGACCTCACTATGTGGGAATACACTGGGTTTGTTGTTGTTGTTGTTGTTGTTGACTTTATATATCGCAAAATCCGAACAACTGCATCCCAATGACTATCACAGAGGAAGTCATAAACTGACTTACAACACTCACAGGAAAAGAGATGTCAGGTCTAGTCACTGTGAGATAATTCAACTTTCCAACCAATCGCCTATACCTTCCAGGATCACTGAGTGGCTCCCCTTGTCCTGGCAGAAGTTTAGCATTTGGATCCATAGGAGTGTCAATGGGTCGACATCCCATCATTCTTGTTTCCTCAAGAATGTCAAAAGCATACTTGCGTTGAGAAATAACAATACCTGAGCTGGACTAAGCAACCTCAATCCCTAGAAAGTATTTCAATCTGTCAAGTTCTTTAATCTGAAAATGCTGAAAGAGATGTTGCTTCAAGTTAGTGATACCATCTTGATCATTGCCGGCAATAACAATATCGTCAACATAAACCACCAAATAAATATACAGATTTGGTTCAGAATGGTAATAAAACACTGAATGATCAGCTCCACTACGAATTATGTCAAACTCCTGAATAACTGTGCTAAACTTTTCGAACCAGGCTCAAGGGGATTGTTTCAAACCATAGAGTGACTTGCGTAATCGACATACAAGGCTACTAGACTCCCCCTAAGCAACAAAACCAGGTGGTTGCTCCATATAAACTTCTTCCTCAAGATCATCATGTAGAAAAGCATTCTTAATTTCCAACTTAGGCCAATAACGAACGGCAGCCATAGAGAGAAAAAGACGGACTGATGCTATTTTAGCCACGGGAGAGAACGTGTCACTATAATCAAGTCCAAATATCTGTGTATATCCTTTGACAACAAGGCGAGCCTTCAGCCGATCAACCTGACCATCTGGACCAACTTTGACTGTATAAACCCAACGACAACCAACAGTAGATTTACCTACAGGAAGGGAAACAAGCTCCCAAGTATCACTCGTATGTAAAGCAGACATCTCATCAATCATAGCTTGTTTCCATCCTGAATGGGAAAGTGCTTCACCTATAGTCTTAGGAATGGAAATAGAGACAAAGATGATTCAAAAGCATAATGGGGTGATGACAAACGATGATAACTCAAGAAAGTATAATGTGAGTTAGCATTACGAGTGGACCTTATATCCTTTTAAAGTGCAAATGATTGACTAGGAAGAAGCAGGTCCGCAGTAGGGGAAGCGTCTGGCGTAGGACATAAATCATCTGGGACTGACTGATACTGGACGTGGGCACCGGTGATAAGTCAAAAGTGGTGGCACTTTGGCTGGAGATGGAGAAGTAACCGTAGATTCCTCAAAGATTGGTGTGGTAAGACTGGAGGTATGGGTAAAACCTCAGAGATATTAAGATGATCAGAAGATGTATAGTAAGGTTGAGATTCAAAGAATGTGACATCAGCGGATATAAGATAGCCACCCAGATCAGTTGAATAGCATCGATACCCTTTTTGAACTCGAGAGTAACCAAGGAAGACATATTTGAGAGCACAAGGGGCTAATTTATCTTTTCCTTGAGGCTAAGTTATGAACAAAACATGTGCTCCCAAAAACACGAGGGGGGATAGAGTAGAGATGTGACTGAGGAAATAGTATGGAATGGGGAACCTTATTCTAGATCGAAGATGATGGCATTCTGTTAATGAGATAGCAAGATGTGAGGACCGCATAGCCCCAAAAACGCAGTGGAACATGGGATTCAATGAGAAGAGCGCGAGCAGTCTCAATGAGATGTCTATTTTTTCTTTCTGCTATACCGTTCTGCTGAGGGATGTATGGACTTGATGTTTGGTGAATGATTCCTTGATGAGTCATAAACTCCTGAAAATGGGAGGATAAGTAGTCGAAGGCATTATCACTACGAAAAGCACGAATAGAAACACCAAATTAATTTTGTATTTCAGCACAAAAACTTTTGAATATAGAAAATAACTCGGAATGATC
The DNA here is from genome assembly GCF_002878395.1 of Capsicum annuum. NCBI lineage: Eukaryota > Viridiplantae > Streptophyta > Magnoliopsida > Solanales > Solanaceae > Capsicum > Capsicum annuum. The sequence goes on along the minus strand of NC_061120.1, from coordinate 144,022,508 downwards.
TTTCATTAAGTAAACCCAAGTACATCTTGAAAAATCATCGATGAAAGTAACAAAGTAACGAAATCCTAACGGTGAACTGACTCTACTAGAACCCCAAATATCGGAATAAACTAATGAGAAAATAAACTCTGAGCAACTTACAATACTACGTGAAAATGTAGCACGGGTGTGTTTCCCAAGTTGACACAACTCACAATCTAATGTGGATGGCTAGACAAACTAGGCACCATCTTTTGTAAGTTGGATAGACTAGGATATCCCAAACGTTTGTGAATATGGTTAGGAGGATTTGTAGCGGAGCATGCTATGAAGGAATTTGAAGCAGTAAGATGTAAAGGCCTTGTGATTCATGTCCGATGTCAATTGTTTGTCCCGTTTTGCGGTCCTGCATTAGAAAAGAATCATCAAAAAAATTTATACTACAATCAAGGGCACGTGTCAAACGACTAACAGATACAAGATTAAAAGGACAACTAGGGACATAAAGAACAGTCTAGAGTGACAGAAGATAGGGGTTTGGCTTGTCCAACTCCTTTTGGCTCTGCTCGAATTCCATTAGCTAAAATAATAGCTGGAAGAGATTGCGAATAAACAATATCAGACAAAGTGATTTATCACCAGAAATATGATCAGAATTACCCGAGTCCACAACCCATGATCCAAAGGTAGGAAATTGTGCAGTTGAGGCTATTGGTAGAAATATGTTCTTACTTGCTTGATACTAAAGATACTCATTATATTCCTTGTCAGATAAATACACCCGTTGATCACCTGTGGTGTTAGACTGTTAGACTGAGCAATATGAGCATTTTTAGTTGGTCAACCATGCAAAGAATAGCATATTCCACGAGTATGTCCAAGCCTATTACAATAACTACACTTAGGTCTAGAATAACATACGCCACGAGTATGTCCAAGCCTTTTACAATAACTACACCTAGGACGAGATCTTCCAAATCGACCTTCCCCTCGTCGATTCTTCATGGACTGTGACATTTGATTTTCTGATCTTCTCATTAAGGGCTCAGATTTAATCATAGGACTTGAACTTCCAATTTCAATATTTTTTGGAGCCAAAAAAAGAAAAAAATATCATGCCCAAAAGATATCTTGGTAATTTGACTTGAAAATTTCAAGAACCAGATCTGAATTTCTGAAAAAAAAATCCCCGAAAAAAAAACTGATGTCGCCGGAATTAGGGTTCTGGCGGTCGAAATCTCAAAATAGTTGTCGAAATCTAGAAAGGAGCAAGTGGTCAGAGTCAAAATAGACCGGCAACCCCAACAGAAAAAGAAACAACTCAAAAATCGATTGGAGATGGGCTCACGCGCCGGCGCGTGACGCAGATCTCGCTGGAATTTCTGAATTTCGGCTGGCGCGTGGAGGGTAATTTTTTGGCGGTTTTCGTCAGGTTATTTGTTGCCTGATCTTTCCGATCCTTTTGGTGGTGGTGCATTTTTCACACAACCCACAAAATAAAAATTGACCCAAATCAGTCACCGGAATTGACGCACGGTGACTGAGTTATCTTGTCTGATATTTCTAACCTGATTTGATACCATGTGAGAAATATAGGAGAAAAAATATTATTGAATTGTTGTCTCTAAATTATTACATTGAAACCCTATTTATAGACACTACATTCCAATCCTATTCCTAATAGGACACTACATTACAATCCCTTTCCAAGTAGAATTCAATATGCTATTCCTATTCTTATTCTAACAGTTTCGTTTATAATTTCATACGTGACTACATGATAATAAAAGGAAAAACTGAAGGTTGACAGTTTTTCTAACAAATGCTTATAAGAGTTAATACAAACAGGTTGCTGAAGATAACTGGATGGAGCGATTTGTGGGCTGGACTGAGTGAGTTAAGCTAAGATCTAGCCATAAGATGGCAGTTAATCTGTTGCATCGCTAAAGCTTAGAGCGGCGACTGCTAACCTCACAAGAAATTGATCAAAGTTCATTTACAATGCAATCCTATGTTATTCACTTAAAATAGAAGGTTTTCTGGAGAATTTCCACCTGCATCATAACACACAAAAGAAAACTCAACAAAAGTGCAACTATTTTATTTCTTGTTTGAAAAATAATAAATGGTTGAAATATATGGCCTACATGTTAGTTCCCCAGTTTGTCCGAAGGTACTCGACAACTTCAGTTGGTTGAACTAAAAAGAATGGCATGTGCTACATAAGAAGTTATTATTTTACATGACATGAATGTGCCAATGTGGTGTGACCTTGGCAAAAAAGTACACTGCAAGCATATAAACAGACAGTGTAAGAGAATAAGCATAGAAGAGCAGGTGGTACAAAAGATGTTACCTTACTTCCAGCTCGGAAAGTTTTCTCAACACTGTTCCCTGTTATATAATTGCGCAATGTGGTCCTCACAAATGCAGCCCCTTTCCCAGGCTTTACATGAAGAAACTCTAAACACATCCAAACGATAAGTATTATCAAACTGTAAAAGAGGCAACCAAATTTTAGGTGTACTCAATACCAAACTATTCATATATACATCATATTCAAAAGATCAGCTGTTTTTGAATTCTTCTTAATGGACTACAAGTAAAATCAGTCGATTGTACATGGATACAAAACTTTTGAGTTTATAACAGTCCCAAAAAATGCCTTGGTAACCTATATAGAAATCTGAACAGCAAAACAGTTTAGCAGCTAGCGCACTATAGAGTCGGAGTGGACCAACAATGCTCTAAGCAAATTCTAGCATTATCCATCCATTCATTCATTGATTGTGATGACGAAACCTTACACTTCACTCGGAATCCTCTAGTCTTGCTCTAGTTTGTGTATTTTCAGCAGTAATTATCCTGATTTTTTATGACAAGGAAACCCGCAGCCGCTATCCTTCGGGTTCACATAGAGTAAACCCTACTCCGGTATAATAGCTCGCAAACCACACACGAGAGGGTAAGTCACACTAGGCAAATCCCATGGGACGAGCTCGACCAAGAAAGTACGCATGGGATTTCGAACCTGAGACCCCTCATTTGGGAGACCCCTGCTCAACCAACTCGGCCACCCTTGCGTGTAGTAATTATCTTGTTATTTGGGTCAGTAGGATAAAATATGGTTGTCAATTACATTTACACATAGTTATAAAATTTCAAACGTTTAACTTCCAAAATTGTAAAAACCAAAATGACCCCCCTATTTTTTCTCGGTTACTTCTTTGAGACAATCACTTTTGACTGTCTAACGCCCAATTTTTTGCAAACTACTTCATATGCTGATTCACAACCCCTGTCCTTTACTTGTGAAAAAACAAACAGATGCTTAGCATAACCAAACAACAAAAAGCTGGAATCAAATTAGCAACAATTCACTATGAGGAGTACATAAAACTCCAGCAGAAAAAATTATACAATTATTATGTTGGATTAACCCTTCGCGGTGGCTCAGATGGTTTAGCTTGGGACTTCCATAATGGAGGTCTCATGTTCGAACCTACAGGCAAGGGGTTGACCTTCTGGGTCGAGCTCATCGCACGGGGCTTGCCTAGGCAGTTTATCTCTCCTTTGTGGTTTGCCACCCATTGCACAGGAATGGGGTTTAACCTCTTGCCTGTGACAACAAGGGGTTGGTCTTATGGGTCGAACTCGTCACATGGGGCTTGTCTAGTGCGGTTCATCTCTCCTGTGTGGTTTGCGAGCCACTACACAGGAGCGGGGTTTACCCTGTGAGCACCCAATGGGTAGGTTCCCTTGTCAAAAAAAATTATTATTGTTTTAAGGAGGTGACCATGAATTACCTATAACTTTACAAGGAGCTCCATCCACTTCAACGTTACTGCCCACTTTAATATCATTACTCGAAAACGCAAATATCTCTGGAAAAACAACCAAATAAGAAAAATAAAAAATACCCATAAAAAGTTTTTAGTAGAAAAAAACAAGAACATTGTCATGATTACTACTAAATAATAAACAATCCAAGATTTTTTTTCATTTCATTTTTTATTTTTTTTTGGTTTTCAAGATTTTTTTTTTTCAAGAAGAGGTACTTACTTGGGAAGCGGTAGGGTGTTCTGCGGAAAATGGAGGTAGAGACAATGAATGGATTTGAGCAAAGAGAGTAAGAAGAAGAAGAGAGTGAGCAGGAATTGGGAAAGAGAGAGAGCTTGAGATTGGGGAATCCCGCCATTGTTTGCTAGTCAAGAGGTTTTCAGTGGGACTGGAAACGGACTTGTACCATTCCTGTCTATAGATAAGGAAAGTAAACTATCCTTTAGTACCTTCTTGGTATTGGGAAAAGATATTCTCAGGCTTATTTGTTTGAGTGTATAAGATGTATTAATAATGATTGCATTATTAATGATGATATTAGTTTTGCTTACATTATTTGATGTACATTATTTGATTTAATGTATTAAAAAATATATATTATATAATTTTTATTAAAAAATATTTATTTATAAAAATATCCTTTATATTCTTTAACCTTGTACACTTCTTATTGAAATTCCTCAAAATGGATGTAAATAATTATTGCCTATTAGCAATGCTTCAAGTTTCTCGAGGAAAATTGTCATCATAATGTTTTCCATGGATTAGAGCCAGCTTTTGGGTTACAACATGTTTAAAAAAAAAAAAAAAAAACGGTTCCTGCATACTCCCAGATATCAAGTTTGTGTTTAAATTTGAAAATAGGAATAAGGCAATAGTATGAGTAGTTGAACTCTTCACCAAGCACACAGATAAGATTGCTTTTGAGTTGAATTTTGCCATCTCAAATACCTGTGTTGTTCATCGGTAAAGACAGAGAAGGAACTGAAAAATATTTTAAAAGGATTGGAGGGATAGTTACATCATTAATCAAGCTAATACATGCATTTAATTCATTTGTATTACTAATACATAGGAAAGGGGTGGCATTAGTAATGCACTCCACAATACACAATAGAGTGTTAGTTATACATAGGGCAAAAAATGAATCAAACAATGTACTAATGATATACATTAAACTAATGCATGCATTAGTTTTCTAATGCACTCTACCAAACGACCCGTTAGCTTTTAAAATATTTTTGGTCATTTGTTTGGACAACAAGTTATTTTGAAATTAAATGTTTAGGATTAGGTATTTTAGGAATGTTAATTTGTCATCTTACTTTTAATATGGAATAAAAATAACTCTATAATTTTGAAATAATTAATCTTGTGATAAGTGTCGCGCCCTATTTTTCTCGCGAAAAGCGGGATTTGACGTGACTACTCCTTTTGGGTTTGTTTAAAGGGGTATGAAGAGTTGCTACCTAACGTATTAAGGTGCGTTAGGGAATCAGTCTAGGCTAACTACGAACCTATTTTGTTGTTTTGTTTTAGTTCACCAGAAATTCAGGTAAGGATTCAAATTAACTCAAAAGGAAGGTGTTAGGCACTTTTTGAGGTCCACAAAAGTGGTTTCCGACCGAATTCATATTTTACGTGGAAATTCTATGTGATCAAATAAAGGTAGCTTATTTCATTATTAACTTAATGTTGGCTAAGTAATAAAGTAATGAATAAACAAACATGTTATTTGATTATTCCTATTTGTTAATTATCTATGTGATAAACAACCCAAGAAATAATAAAGGAACAATACAGGCGAGAAAATAAGAATGACACACGTCATAGCGAAAGGGACTGCTTATTAAATTAACTATCCCAAATAAATAAGCATATAAAGTAGATGTAAGAAAAAGAACAAATTCAAAAAATCAAACAAAGAAATGATTTTGATTTCATTCGGATTAGAACCCCAACTTGTTAATCATTATCTGACCCACTAGCCGACAATTGAATTCTTAGACAAGTGACAATGTCATCGTCGTGTAATATATGTTGGATATCATTGCTTCCGAATGACTACCCCCTACCTCCACCACCACCTAGGCTGGTTGTCAAACCTAAAAGTGTTCTAAAAAGAAACGATAAAACTAATGCCTCTAGAATGCCTATCATCCTACTTATTGTCCAAGAAGTATTGGGCTTTACTATTTTGGATATATGGTCTAGACAAACAAAACTATGTTTCTAGTAGGACTTAAAGCGCGAAACAGATAGGACGTCACGTAGCACATAACGGTCATGCGTTAGCCTCTTGGTTAATTAAAGAGTTGGTTAAAGTGATTAACATAATAGGACAAGCAATTACTTTTTGGTGTCATTAACCTATACGCATGATATTTAGGTGTCACATAATTGTTATCGACGAAGGAAAATTGTCAATCCCTTTTAAAACAGTGTTGCAAAATTGTTGAGAATAAAAGGGCATGTCAAAGTTAAACTACCGTGAGAGAATAAGAATATTAATTTATTATGTAAAAGATAGTTAAGCATGACGTAAAATAACATTTATATGCTGAAAAGTGATTTAATATGTTGAACAATTTATAAACATGCTGAAACTTTTGTTTTAATTACTGAATAATTCATTTTGAAATATTGAAAAAGCCATTTTCTATTTTTAATACGTCGATGCTAGAAATTATTTCACTATGGTGAAAACTAATAAAACGTACGGAACAACAAATATAAATTCTAAAAATTAATTACAGTATGCTAAAAATATTATTTAAAATGCTGAAAATATCATGTTGAATGCAGAAAATTAAAATTTACTTGCTGAGAACGTTATTTAAAATGCGAAAAATGTAATATGCCAAAACTCTGTTAAACATGCCAAAAGTAATTCAACCGGTTGTAAATTACGTTGACATATTCGAACTTAATTTAAAAGACGCAAGTTAATCAAACTTCTAAAAGCATGATTTCTAAGTGATTAAAATAAGTCTTAGATTAGGCTTGCCTAAGTGATAAATCAAATTCATTAACAAATCCTAAACTGGTTTGACCTAAGTTGTCTTTGCCTACACGATTCATAGAGCACATAAATCCCCGCCCCCGAGCAGTCCCAAATTTTATTATTTACATAGGCATTTGTACAATAGATTACAGACCAAATAAATAATAAAAATAAAAAGACTAAACTAATAAGGCATCCCTTCCCCGTATTCCCGCGCGACTTTTCAAACTCCGAATTCCCTACTTTGATAGCGCCTGTAAATGCAATCAAAATACCAAAGCACACACAAGAGAGATGGATACTAACACATCATCTCAAACAAAACATGGACATCGTAAGCAAACATCGATAGTCATTTTGCATCATCTCCTACAGGCATGTTTTCTAATGGTTCTTACAACATGATACAGTTAACACATATAAAGAATGAAAGATCACATCGATTTGGAAACTTACCGGTGAGCAGCAATAAAATAATAAGAAAGATATTTAGGTAAAGCACTCGCAATAGTGAGATAGAAGGATGCTTCCAACTGATAGTGATAGTGATAAACAAATAAAAGAAAATCGAACGTCGATTGTACTCGGACATATGAAAACTAGCTTGCAGAATATTAGAAAGTTCGAGATTATTTGTGTGTGATTAGTAGAAAGTAATAGTATTTCAGATGTCCTAATGAAGGAGCAAGGCCCCTTTTTTATAGTCAAAGAGCTGTACTGAATCACACAATAAAAAGGAAAAAGATATTTTTGACAAATCAATCCAAGTTAAAATCCCTTAAATGGTGAAATCAATCTTGATTCAAATTGTCAAAGTAAAGAAAATCAATCCGACTATTAAAGGAAACCAAAAAGTGGGTAAAGAATAGAATCAATCAACTTGAATAACATTTATTTCTTACCATAATTAAATAAATAAATAAAGAGATATGTCCATACTTAAATGGGTAACAAGAAATTTCTCACATAGTTTGAGTATATTCAAATGGACGAAAATCCAAAATTATCACAATCAAGCAATCAAATTAATTAGTCGTGAATTAGTCCACTCATATTATATTTGGCTACACATAAAGTTCAAATATGCATATGAAAATACCATCATAATTCGAATTTAGTGAGACGAAGAATAAACAAATCGAAATTGAAAAACTTATAATTAAAAATAGACTTAAGGTTCCAAAGCAGTTTATGAAAATTAGAACTTTTAACATATGAGAGCATGCATGATTAAGCAATATGAATCACAAAATTCGTAACCTAACTTTACCAATTTCAAGTCACAAAATCTGCTAAAGTGAAGCAAAAGAGAAGGTAGAATGAGTTTTCACAATTAAAAACAAGATTAAATCTGGGATGGGTCCTCAAGAACCCATCATTTTCGGTGAAGGGGGTGGCTGCTGGTGTTGTTGTGGGTCACCGGTTGCATGGTAGAGGAGAAACGGAGCAATGACGGTGAGTGAGTAATTTACTTTCGTTAACAGTGCTTTATCGGCCATCAGAAGTAGAGGTATGGACTGCGTACATCTGACCTTCCCCAGACCTCACTATGTGGGAATACACTAGGTTTGTTGTTGTTGTTATTGCTTCATCGGCCATCACTTTCGGTAAAGCAATAATGATAGAAGGTGGTGCTGATTGGAGATGTGGTGGTCGTCGGATGCATGGCGACGTGAGTCGCCAAAGTAGTGGAAAAAGAGGGAAAAGAGGGTGAAGGGCGGTTTTTGGAGATGGTAGCGGCAGCAGGCGGTATTCACCGACGGTGGTGGTCTCGGTGATTTCTCCGACATAGTCGGTAGTGGAGAGGATAATGAAAGAGAGAAAAGGCGTTGGGGGTGAGGTGACAGTGGCTGATTTAGAGAGAGATGAAAGGAGATAGAAGAGGAGGACCAAAGGAGGGAGTAGTGCACGACTTCTCCAACCATGGTAGCCAATCGACGACGGTAGCCATGACTATTTAATAGAGAGAGAAAGAAGAAAGATGAAGAAGGATAGTGTGAAGAAAGTGCATCTGAATGTGAAAAATGTGTTAAGGTTGGATTAAAAAGGAAAGAAAGAGAATGTTAATCTCAAGCATTGGATCAAATTTGATCTACGACTAAGATTAAAATGATTTAAAAAGGGGTTAAAATTGAGTTATAAATTTGAGATAAAAATTGACATCAATTTGTCTAAAATTGACATCAATTTGTATAAAACTGATATCAATTAAGTATAAGAAATGACTAAAAATTAAATATATAGAGAAATCAAATAAAGTAGGTTGTTATTTTAAAAATAATAATGATTAATAATAATAGTAATAACAATAATAATAATAGAAAATAATAATAATAATAGACAATTTGTTTGTAAATCATGAGTGTGTATATTTTTGAAAAATAATTTAATTAATAAAATTATGTAAAATATTATATTTTAATTAATAAAGTATAAATAAAATGATAATAAAAAGTAATAAAATAATTTATATATTTCTAGATCATAAATGTGACACGTTATTTATTTGATATCATAATAATACGCAAAAATATTAATATTTAAAATTAATAATTTATCAAAATAACAGCCTAGGAGGTATATTAAGAGGTCAAAATTGGGTGTTAACAGCTGCCCCTTCGTTGCTTGAGAATGATGAAAGATTTATCGAGCAATGAAAGTTGACGTAGTAGCCAATTTTGTCCGACTGAGAAAATTGTTCATTGAAATCAATGCAATAGGAGGTGTTTTAAAAAAATAGCGTGGTCGAGACTTTGGTTTTAAGTTCCCTGTATATCTCTGATTTTATGAGAATCAGGCCATGTATAGTTCTAGATTTAGGAACAAACAATATTTCTAAAGTATGTAAATGATAAAGGATAGGGACACCAACAATGGTCTGTGGGTTGGTGAGACGAGAATGAAGATGAATCAGGAATAATAGCGTGAGGAGAGGCTTGAAAGTGAAAGATAAGCGAGTTTTGAGTTTAGTTTACGCGACGGATGAATAGGGTGATATTTTGAAAACAGGAATGAAAATTGTTTCCGTTTGTTACTCCTTCTCTATTACCTACGTACTTAACAATAAACTAGATAACAAAAGTTAGGGAATGTAAAATATAAGCAATTGATAAACATAAAGTGAATGTGGAAATAAGAAAGCATATCTGTTGTATCGTGGGATTAACAGTTTGGTTTCTCGATGCACTGTGGGATCAACTGTTTGGCTTCTTATTGTGGGATTAGCTTTTGGGCTTCTCAATGCACTGTGGAATCGTAGGATCAGCTCTTGGGCTTCTCGATGTATTATGGGATCAGCTATTTGGCAAACAATCATAACGATAATGTTAAGAGGAGATAAGAAAGCGTATCAGTTGTACTGTTAGATCAGCTATTGGGCTTCTTGACATGAAGTTGGATTGGCCTTTGGGCCTCTCATGATGGAGTGATTCCTGTTATCTGTACCTATTAATCCTGTACTTAAAGAAAAATTATGAGTTTGTAAAAAAAGAGAGGTTGATTTGTGTCTCTGCCTCGATTGAAGTGTCTTCTTCTTGATGTCATCGTCTTACCGATGAGCCTCATCCAGGACTTCACTCGGGTAGATAGAAAAGAAATGGTTGTTTAAAAGAAAATCATATTTACAAATGGTTGAAAGTGATAAGTAAAGTTTGTTAGAATGAAAACATGAAATTTTGTTGAATCATTGATTGTGACATGTTTTGAGACAATACAACATCTTATAAGGGCTTACTCTCTTGTTTAGGAAACTTTTGAGGACCACTCAAATTTATGCCCCAGCATAGAGTTGTCTCGTTGCAAAGATCGCAGAAAACTGTGTGTGAGAATTTTTGAGATCGTCTAAAAAATTTTGCCCTAGTTCATAATTATGCCAATATCACGCCCAACCAGATAAAATTATTAGCACACATAAATACATATATATAATATATATATATACATATAATATATATATATATATATATGTAGATGTGTATATATATATATATATATATATATATATATATTAATAGATGATTAAACAATATAGTGAAAACAACCATAATAACAATAATGATAAGAGGAGATAAGAAAGCATATCTATTTGACATTATCCTTATTGTCCATGGTTTTTTGGGCATTCTTAAGAATCTTCCCCAGTTTCGTCTTTTAAGAAAAATGATCATGTTGACCACATGACTTTTTTCACCCATCAAGGATGTGGTTTGGGCTTTGTTAGATGATGTTGCAAGGCAGTTGTTGTATTTGTACATACTATCTACACTAAAAAAATCATTAGTCGAAAAGAAAACATTGATTCATACCTTGCTTGATTTGACTCCTTGATCGTTGTTTCTGCCTCATGGACCGTTGGGATCGGTACTCCACCATGGTGAAATATTTGAGAAATTTTCAAAAATTTCTTTCCCAATTTAGAACAAAAAACACCTTTTGCATGTCATTGTGAATTGATACATTGCTTGCTTATGCAATTTTTGAGGTTTCCTTGAAACCTCAAAAATTCTGTCCTAGTTTCTGCCTTTAGAGTCTTACATTCTGGTACCACTCACAAAAAATATTAGTCTAAGAGAAATGATTGTCCTACACTTAAACATCATGAAATCAATTGTAATCTGCTTTTATATGCTCAAGAGTTGGGCCTATTGGCCTAACACTTTGGATGTGTAAGAATTGGAAAAAGAAAAAAGTTTTATTGGATTAAGACCGGACTCAGAGTGGATGGAAGTGAGTTCAAACATAGTTCATGAGTATAAAAAATATAGATAAGATAGAAAAGTGTTATTTAGTCATAAGGCGGATAAATGAAGACCGGCGGCATCTCCCATTTTCAAAAGTAGTGCATCTTGAAGGAAACTGTTGAGAGGGTGCACATGTAAGGTGAGAATAATGAGATATAATTCAAACAGTGTTTTACCTTGGGCAAGAGAAAAGAGGGATGAAATCTTTCAGGATATTGACCATATTTTCCATAATGTAGATTTTCAATTGAGTCGATGTTCAAATGCTAAAAAACCTTTAAAATATAAATAGTAAATTAAACAAAACAAATATCAATGTACTCAATGCGAAAAGAGATAATATGTCAATATGAGACATTCTGTCAAAGAGGACCTTATTACGAATGGGTGAGTTAGAACTTAAGCTTGAGAAATGAATTGATATCAAAAGATATAATATAGGCTCTAAGCAAGACCTAAGTACTAAGTTTGTACTTGACGCCGATGGAGATAACAAGTAAATGATGATAATATGTTTAAAATATGCACAAAAATGTTTAAAGAAATTTGTTGAGGAATTGAAAGAATTGAAGATTTGAAATTTTTTGAAAATTTTGAAGGATTTAGTTTGAAACATTTGAGAATTTGAAAGATTGTAAAAAGTCGTTGAAATAAAAAAACTTTTAAGTTTCACCTTTATGACATTATGGAAAGGTGAAAGATATGGAGAATATGATTTGATCAAAAAAAATTGTTGGAATGATAAGGATTGTTTCATATTTTCAAATATTAGGATATTTTTGTAAAATAAAGGGAAAAGGAAAGTCGCACCCTTATAAAGGATTGCCTATGTATCTTGTTAGAACAAGAATCAGGTCATACGCAATTTGAAATTTTGAGAGTTATAGAAGTTGAATATCAAGTGGGGATAAATTAGAGGATTTTGAACATGCCCTAAGAGTGTATTGTATGATCCTAACATGACAAGAATTTTAAGAATAAAGAGCCCTAAAGTGAGGGACACCAAGAGTAAGGAGCGACTAAGACAAGAATGAAAATAACAAGATAGGTAAGATATCAATGCATACATAGAAATGATGAAACACATAGTAAATTGTAGTATGCGTCCTATTGGGGCCGTGAGCCCCTTTGGACTTTGAATGAGACTAACATTCAACATATAATAGTGCTATGGCATCCTAGGTTGAATGGGATGCATATTTCTTAGTAAAAGAAATATATAGCCAAGATCTAAAAGATAAGAGTGGGTCTATGCCATGGTTTTCTTGAGTGGACATCTCGAGAATAGAAGAGCTTACGTATCAATCACCGCCGATTGACCGATCGACAAGGCATTTCCCGAAGGATGTTTAGGAAAGAACGTCCGTATACCCACGAAACCGTTCATAAAAAGATAAATAAAAGAGGTTCCAAGTGGAGGAAAGTATGAGCGGAACGCCAGTTATATAAAGTGGTAACACATAACACATAATAACATGCATATAAAAGTAAATTAACATCAAAACACATAGCAAATAGAATGGAAAAAGGGAAAATGGGATAGGCATGGAGAATACATAAAAAGGAGAAAGAAGAAAGGACTAACATGTTGTAAGGCCTCGTAAAAGTTCTAGTTCAATTCATTCCCATATAGATTGTAATAAGAGGTCCCATACTTAGAAAAATTTAGCTATTTGTTGACACTTAGTCTCATTTTTGGCCTCGATATTTCAATGGCATTATTTACGATCTTTCCAGCCTTAGATTATTAATTTTTAAGTTGATTCATGATCAGGGATGTCAATAGGTTATCTTGGGTGAGTTTTGGAATTTTTGGACATCATTTGAGTCACGTTTGGATGACAAAAATAGCAAGCCAACGTGATCTCAATGCATCGCATTGGCTATCACATCGACAGCATCGACGTAATGCATCGGCCATCACGTTGGCACCATCGATGCGGTGCATCGCCTTCCGCATCACTAGGTATATTTTTCTCACTTAATTCTGACTTTCCAAAGGCAATTAGGTCCTTTTCCCCTCACCTAATTCAGCCAAAATACGAAATTAAGCTTCCAAAAGGGCATAATACATTCATTAGTCACAAAATCCTCTCAAGAAATAAACCCTAGTTCATCAAGCTCAAGATCAAGTTCCTAGAAATTCCTAACAATCTTTATGAATTCTGTCACTCAGGTATGTTAGGTGTTCATCCTTGAGTTTCCTTCCAACCTTGAAGTTCAAGAACCTTTTTCAAAACTTGAATTATGATTTCCATGTTATGAATTAAATTATGCTCATGTTTGTGTTGTTATTTGAGTTTCAAAGTTAAGAAAATATGAGTTTCATGTAAAATAGATCAATGGGTATGTTGGTTGATGTAGATCTCATATCAAACCCTTGAATTGTGAATTGATTATTATAGTCATGATGAATTCATTCCCATGTACAAGGTTATGCCTCCTAAGTTTTTGACAAAATATCTAAGTATATGAATTGTGCATTGTGATCTTTTGGTGACCTTAGTATTGAAATCATGCTATTACTAAAAGTTTAAACTATTTCCATGCTTAAGTTATGCCTTGCAAGCGTCTGATAAAATATCCATATGACTGAATCATGCATGGTAACCTATTGTTGTATTGTTAAAGTTATGATATGAGTTTATCAATTATGCTATCAATTCTTGGGGGTATTTATTACCTGAAATATAGCCTTTTACTTAGTCAAAGTAGTTATATACTAGTCCCAGTAAAGGTCAAGAACAGTAGTACTTAGTCAGTTAATAGAGCTTAGTGAACTCAGTCTAGTTCAGTCAGTCAACATGATCAGTGTCAGTTCAGTCAAGCCTAGTACAGTCTAGTGATTAGTTCAGTGTCGATTCAGTTGGGAGTAGGATTCGACACTGAGTGAAACCAGGGATAGGGGCATTCCTGCCAGCAGAGGGTTTAACCCTTAATAGCAGTCCCTGCATTACAGAACTACATAGCCAACGTAGGGTAAGTTGTCCTCATGCCAGACTTGGATTGACACAATCATATATATATATATATATATATATATATATATATATGAGTCTTCTTGCCAGATTAGGGTTGACACAACATTGTTAGTATCCCGTGGCAAGATGCTAACACCCTTCTAACTGAGGTTATAGGTTGGACCCCAAATCAGTCTATGTCAAGGTATGTCGGTTAGATGAACACTCCCACAATTACAGTTCTAGTCTTAGTATTCAGTAAAGAACTTAGACAATTCTACAGAACCATGGCTATCAGTTATCAGTTACTCATCCATTAGAATTCAGCACTTAATTTCAGTATAATCTCAGATACACGATATATATCTATATGTGTAGTATAACATGTTCAGTATGTTCAGTAGTTACAAATTTTTATGTACTCTCATCTAGTTACTTCATGATGTTCATTCAGTCATTTATCAACTCATGTATATGAACCCATGTATATCAACCTTATCTCACTTAGCATACCAGTACATTCCACGTACTAACTCATACTCTTTCTTTACGCTATGGTTTCTTATATCATAGGTTCGGATGCTCAGGTTCCTGACCGTACTTAGAAGCTCAGGCTATCAGCAGCAGTTATAGTGGTGAGTCCTCATATTTTGAGGACAGAGTTTATTTATTTCAGTATTTCAATAATTCAGTAGTTATTTCAGTTAGCGTTAGTTGGAGGTTTGTTCCGTCAACTCCATATTCAGACAGTTAGAGACTTTCAGACTAGCATAGCTAGTTATTCAATTTTCAAATATTATTATTAGTTATCCTCAGTTACTATTTTTTAGTATTTTGAGAACCTTAGGGCATTTTCAGATTTCTTCTGCATATATATTTCAATATTATATTCAATGCTCATAGCAGGTATCGGTCATGGGTTAGCTTGTGGTTCTTTGAGGTCGTAAGCACCGTGTGACGCCCAGGGTGTAGTCTTGGGACATTACAAACTTGGTATCAGAGCCTAAGGTTGTAAAAAGTCCTAGAGAGTCTAAAAGTCGCGTCAAGTAGAGTCTTATGCATTGGTGTGTAGCGCGCCACGCTTATGGATAAGAGGCTATGAGACGTTTTAGGAAAAATTTCCCTTATTTTAGTATTTATATCAAGCGAGTGATCATGAGTTGAAGTTCAACTCTCAGTCTAATCTAACTTTTTCTTTCGTTTACAGAACATACCTCTCAAAAAGACCAATGGACAAAGAACTGAAAACCAGTCAGCACCTCCGCCCGTTCAGAAAGATCCCTTGAATGAGCATGTCTCCTATGCAGAATTTAGAGCAACTTTCACCACTCTAGCCTATTCTGTGGTAGCTCAGAATGAACACCCAACTACTGTTCATGCCAACCCAGTGGCTAATATTGCTGCAGCTAGAATTTGAGACTTCACTCGAATGAACCCTCCTTCATTTTCAGGGTCTAAGTCTGAAGAGAACCCACAGGAATTCCTTGACATAGTGTAGAAGGTAACAGACAATATAAGGGTAACCGCTAGTAAGAGTGCTGATTTAGTTACCTATTAATTACAGGATGTGGCTCACACATGGTTTAAACAGTGGAAGGTAGATAGGGGCACAGATGCAAGGCCTATAGAATGAGAGGAGTTTTCTATTGCCATTTTAGATAGGTTCTTCCCGTTAAAGTTAAGAGAGGCTAAGGTATTAGAATTTATCAATCTGAAGTAGGGCAACATGATTGTGAATGAGTATTTCCTCAAGTTTACTTAGTTGGCCAGGTATGCTCTCATGTGGTAGCTGATAGCAGGTCTAAGATGAGCAAGTTCATGTCTGGTGTGTCTGATATATGGTCAAGGAGTGTAGGACCGTAATGCCGATTAAGGAGATAGACTTGGCTAGGTTGATGGTCCATGCTCAATAGATTGAGGAATAGAAGACTAAGGTGAAAGAAAGAGAGAATAAAAGGGCTAGAACAAGTCACTTCAACTTCACTCAGCCTAAGTCAGAGGGTGGTAATCATCATCAGTTCTGCCCAAAATCTTCAGTCCCAGCTCTGTCCTCAGCCAGTGCTCCAGTGCCTAAATTCAGAAATAGTAATAAGGATAGGGTGCTAGGCTCTAACTCTCAGGGTATTGTTAGTAGTGCTCAACCAAATCCTCTCTGCCTGAAATATGTCAAAAATCATTAGGGTGTCTGCAGGGCTGGCACCGATATGTGTTTCGGGTGGTGGTAAGCCATGTCATAGAATCAGAGAGTGTCCTCAGGTGGGTTCACAAAGTCCGCATAATCATCCCCTAGCTCAGTTCGGTTACCCATCTTAGCAGGGTGCCACTTTCAGTGCCACCAGTAAGCAACGCCCAAACAGGCTCTGTGCACTCTAGTCCTGACAGGATCAGGAAAGTTCTCCTGATGTGGTCACTGGTCCGTTACAAGTTTACTAGTAACATGTTTATACTTTGTTAAATCTAGGAGCTTCTATATCTTTTGTAAATTCTTATATAGCTGTCAACTTTAGAGTCATTCCCTAAATCCTAACAGAGCCTTTCTTAGTCTCTATCCAGTGGGTAAGTCTTTCATATCTCGATGGGCATATAGGAATTATCCGGTTATGGTATCTCAGAAAGTTACTTCAGCAGACTTAGTAGAGCTAGAGATGATGGATTTCGACATCATTATCAACATGGATTATCTCTATTCATGTCATGCCTCAGTTGATTGTAGAAACATAGTTGTCTATTTTTAGTTCCCGAACGAACCTGTCCTAGAATAGAGGGGTAGTACCACAACGCTTAAGGGTCAACTATTTTATACCTTAGAGCGAGAAAAATAATATCCAAGGGGTGTTCTGTTATTTGGTGTGAGTCAAAAACTCTAGTTCTGAGACTCCTAATCTTGAGTCATTTTAATTTTTTAGGGAATTTCTAGATGTGTTTCCCAAAGATCTCTCCGGAATTCCTCCTGAAGGAAAATTGACTTTGGAATAAACCTTCTTCCTGATACTCAGCCCATCTCTATTCCACCATATAAAATGGCTCCAGCTGAACTTAAAGAGTTGAAATAATAGTTGAAAGACCTCTTACACAATGGGTTCATTAGGCCCAGCGTATCCCCTTAGGGTGCACCAGTTCTATTCGTGCAAAAGAAAGATGGTTCTCTTTGAATGTTTATAGACTATTGTTAGTTGAACAAAGTCACAGTCAAGAATAAGTACCCACTTCCTAAAATCGATGACTTTTTTGACTAACTTCAGGGAGCCAATTACTTTTCTAAGATAGACTCAGATCAGGCTATCATCAGCTCCGAGTCAGAGAATGTGACATTTCGAAAATAGCTTTCAGAACCCGGTATGGTCACTTTGAGTTTCTAGTCATGTCATTTGGTCTTACCAATGCCCCAACAACTTTTATAGATTTGATGAACCGCGTGTTCAAGTAGTACTTGGACTTGTTTTTCATAGTCTTTATCGATGACATTCTTGTCTACTCCCGCAGTGAAAATGACTATGCAGACCATATTAAAATAGTATTGCAGACTCTCAGAGCCCATCGGTTATTCACTAAATTCAGTAAATGTTAATTTTGGATAAGGTCAGTAGCTTTCCTTGGTCATATTATTTCTGATGATGGCATTAGAGTTGATCTTCAAAAGACCAAAGAAGTGAGAAACTAGCCCAGACCCATCTCTCCATCAAATTTCAGGAGTTTCTTGGGTTTGGCTGGCTATTACCGATGGTTTTTTGAAGGATTTTTGTCTATTGTATCCCCCATGTCCAGATTGACTTAGAATAAAGTTAAGTTTTAGTGGTCAAATTCTTGAAAGAAGAGTTTTCAGGAGTTAAAGACTCAACTCACTACAACCTCAGTTTTGACTTTACCTGATGGTTCAAACGGATTTGTTGTATATTGTAATATTTCCAGAGTTGGCTTGGGGTGTGTTTTGATGTAGATGGGTAAGGTTGTGGCCTATGCCTAGACAACTTAAGCCCCATGAAAAGAATTACCCCACCCATGATCTTGAATTAGCAGCTGTTGTGTTTGCCTTAAAGATTTAGAGGCACTATTTATATGGGGTGCATATTGATATATTCACAGACCACAAAAGCCTCCAGTATGTATTTTCTCAGAAAGACCTGAACTTGTGTTAAAGAAGGTGGTTAAAGTTCTTGAAAGACTATGACATGAGTGTTCTGTATTATCCAGGCAAGGCCAATGTAGTAGCAGATGCCCTCAGTAGGTTGTCCATAGGTAGTGTTTCTCACATTGAGGATGGTAAGAAAAAGTTAGTTCAGGAAGTTTATCATCTTGCCAGACTAGGTATCTGTTTGGTTGATTTAGCTGAGAGTAGTGTATGTGTGCAGAATAGTTCAAAACCTTCTTTACTGTTGAGGTAAAGTAAAAGCAGAACAGAGTTCCCAGTTTAGTTAAGATGAAAGAGCCAGTCAAAGATCAGAAAGTAGAGGTTTTCTCCCAAGGAGGAGATGGTGTGTTGCATTACCAGGGCAGGCTATGTGTGTCATGTATGGTTGGCGTAAGATAGTGAATTCTTCATGAAGTGCATGGTGCACATTACTCCATCTATCTAGGGGCCACTAAGATATACCACGACTTGCGGGAAGTCTATTGGTGGAGTGGGATGAAGAGAGATATTGTAGTGTTTGTAGCTAAGTGCTCCACATGTCAGTAGGTTAAGATTGAACATCAGAAGCCTAGTAGGTCCATGCAAGAGTTCAGTATTCCTACTTGGAAGTGGGAGGAAGTGAACATGGACTTTGTGACAGGTTTGGCATAAATTATAAAGCATAAGATGATCTTGAAAAGCTTTATAATGTTCATAACTCTTTCATAGAGACATTTTACCAAACACTTGTAAGATATAAGCTTGTACATATGCTAGCATGTCATGATTTCCGGATTTAATCCACATGCACAATTTATCAAACACTTGAGGAACATAATATATGCACATAATACTAATCAACATGTAGGAATCATGATTTTCAATCCTAACTTACAAATTCAAGGGCTTTAACATGAATTCACATAATACTACACATATGTCAAATAAATTTACATGGATCTTGTAAAAAATCATGAATTAGAAACCCAATTAACATCATAATCATGAATACAATAAATCCCAACATGGAATTCAATAAACTTGATGTTTTAAAAGCGGTTCTTGAACTCCAAGGGTGGAAAGAAACCCTTGGATGAACACATAACATAACATGGCGCTTGAATTCCTAAAGATTGATGGTGAATGCATTAAATCTTGATCTTGACTTTGATGGTTTAGGGTTTGTTCTTGAGAGAATTTGAGAGAAAGTGAATGTATTTTGCTTATTGAGGGCAGAGTTTCATGTTTTAGGGGCTGATTAAGGGTGGGAAAATGACCCAAATATCCCTCTGGAAGTGGGCTTTTAATGACTGAAAGCGTGCCCAGTGACGCGCAGACCGATATGCCATGTCGATTGCATCAATGCGATGACTAACGCGCTGCATTCAGATCACGTTGTTCACTATAATTGAATTGAAAGTTGGGGGAAAATTAACTGTCGACGCGATGGGTGACACGATGCGTCGAGATCGTGTCGACCCACTATTTTGGTCACTTGAACATGGTTTAAATGAGGTTTGAAAGATCCAAAACTCACCCGAAGTAACCTACTGACGTTCCTGATCATGAATAAACCTAAAAATTAATACTTTAATGCCATAAGAGTTGTAAAATAGAATCGCCAATTTACGAAGGCTAAAGTACTTCTAAGTATAAACACTTGGCTGAAGTTTCTAAGTCTAGGACCTCTTTTCAAGCTTTAACAGACTGAGTTAAGCTTAGAATTTTGTGGGATCTTACTATATCTTCTCTTTGGGAATATTCGTCCTCGAAGGAGACTGGCTAAGCTGAGAAAACTGATAGACTGAGCTTATAAACTGAGCATGCATATCTGATGCATGGAATACCTAATTGAAACTATTGATAAGCTGAATTTTCAAAATGAACATACATATCTATTGCATGAGTACATGGTTGAACTGATTCATGAATGCATGACTATCATGAAGATGATATGCAACGGTAATGAATACCAAATTTATAACTGTAACTGAACATGGAATTGAGCAAATCTAAGGAAGATTGTTACCTATAGCTGATTTTGAGTTTTTGGAGAAGAGGTAAGGATACTTGGTCTGCATATCTGCTTTTGCTTCCCAAGTAGCTCCCTTAACGGACTGATTGCGCTAAAGAACTTTGACTAGCAAAACTTCTTTGTTCCTCAGACTGTGAACCTGATGATCAAGGATTTCTACTGGGATCTCTTCATAAGAGGGACTGTTTTGAACATATATACCCTCTATAGGGACTACAACTGCTGGGTTACCTATGCACTTCTTAATCAAGGAGACATGAAACATTGGATGTAATGAAGCTAAGTTTGAAGGCAACTCAAGCTCATAAGCAACCTTTTAAAATGGCTGAGGATTCGGTATGGATCGACATATCGGGGAATGAGCTTCCTATTCTTGCCAAACCTCTTCACCCTTCTCATAGGAGAGATTTTTAAATACACATAGTTGCCAATCTCAAACTCGAGATCCTTTCTTCGCACATCTGTATACAATTTCTGTCGACCCTAAGCTGTCTTAAGGCTTTCCCTGATTAACTGAACCTTTTCTAAAGTATCAAACACCAAGTCAGGCCCTACCACTGTGGCCTCACCCACTTCAAAACAACCAATGGGAGATATACATCTCCTCCCACAAAGTACCTCAAATGTAGCCATCTGAATGCTGGAATGATAACTATTATTATATGCAAATTCAATCAAGGGCAAGTGGTCATACCAACTACCCTTAAAGTCAATGGCACACGCCCTTAACATATCTTTCAAGGTCTGAATGGTCCTTTCTGCTTGACCATCTGTCTGAGGGTGAAAAGCTGTACTGAGGTAAACTTGGGTACCAAGACCTCTTTGGAAGGCTTTCCAGAAATGAGAGGTAAACTAGGTACCTCTATCTGAGTTCATGGATACTGGGAGTTCGTGTAACTTGACCAAATCTTTGACATAGAGTTTGGTGTAGTCCTCAGCTGAATAAGAGGTATAAACTGGTAAGAAGTGAGCTAATTTCGTCATCCTATCTATAATGATCCAAATTGAATCATTCTGGGGACGAGTACGAGGCAAACCCATCACAACATCCATATTCACTTTCTCCCACTTCCACGTAGGAATACTGAACTCCTGCATAGATCCACTAGGCTTCTAATGCTCGATCTTAACCTGCTGACACATCGAACACTTAGACATAATCTCTAAAATGTCTCTCTTTATCCCACTCCACCAATAGATCTCCCACAATCGTGGTACATCTTAGTTGCCCCTGGATGAATAGAGTAACGCGCACTATGCGCTTCTGCAAGAATTTATTACCTCAAGTCATCTACATATGACACACATAGGCAACACTGGCAATATAACACACTATCTCTCCTTGGGAAAAAACCTCTACTTTTTGATCTCTGACTGACTTTTTTAACTTAACTAAACTGGGATCTCTGTCATGCCCTTTCTTCACTTTGAAAACCAGAGATGATTCTGAATTTTCTACACTCACACACTTCCCCTTGCTGAATCGACTAAGCAAACACCTAGTCAGGAAAGCTGATGAACTTCGTGAACTAACTTTTTCTTATTATCTTTGGCGTGAGCAACACTACTAGTAGACATCCTACTAAGAGCATCAGTTACTACAATCGCTTTTCCCAAATGATACAAGATGCTCATGTTATAGTCTTTCAACAACCCTAACCACCTTCTCTGATATAGGTTCAGTTCTTTTTGAGAGAATACATACTTCAGGATCTTATGGTCTGTGAACAAATCTACATGTACCCCATACAAATAATACCTCCAAATTTATAAGGCAAATACAATAGCTGCTAACTCAAGATCACGAGTTGGATAATTCTTTTCATGGGGCTTAAGATGTCTAGAGGCTTAGGTTATGAATTTACCTCTCTGCATTAAAACACACCCAAAACAACTCTGGAAGCATCACAATATACCACAAACCCATCTGTACCATCTGGTAGAGTCAAAACTGGGGCTGTAGTAAGTCAAGTCTTCAACTCTTGAAAACTCTTCTCATAAGAATCTGACCATTAGAATTTGACTTTCTTCTGAGTCAATATGGATGGACAAAAATCCTTTAAAAAACCATCGGTAATAGCCAGCCAAACCCAAGAAAGTTGTGATATCTAATGGAGAGATAAGTCTGGGCCAGTTTCTCACTGCTTCGGTCTTTTTAGGATCAACTCTAACATGATCATTGGAAACTATATCGCCAAGAAAAAATATTAACCTCAGACAAAATTCATACTTACTGAATTTAGCGAACAACTGATGGGCTCTAAGGGTCTGTAACACTATTTTGAGATGGTCTGCATGTTCATGTTCACTGCGGGAGTAGACAAGAATATCATCAATGAAGACTATGACGCTATGACGAACATGTCCAAGTATTACTTGAACACACATTCATCAAGTCCATGAAAGTTGCTGGAGCATTGGTAAGATCAAATGACATGACTAAGAATTCAAAGTGGCCATACCGAGTTCTGAAAGCTGTTTTTGGAATGTCACATTCTCTGACCCTGAGCTGATGATAGCCTGATTTGAGGTCTATCTTTAGAGAAGTAACTGGCACCCTAAAATTGGTCAAACAAGTCATCGATTTTGGGAAGTGGGTACTTGTTCTTGACTATGACTTTATTTAACTGGCGGTAGTCTATACACATCTTGAGAGAACCATCTTTTTTATGTATGAATAGAACTGGTGTGCCCCATGGGGAAATGCTAGGTTTGATAAACCCCTTATCTAGGAAATATTTCAACTATTCTTTTAACTCTTTGAGTTTTACAGGTGCCATTCTGTATGGCAGAATGGATATGGGCTGAGTATCTGGAAGAAGGTCTATTCCGAAGTCAATTTCCTACTCGGGAGGGACTCCAAAAAGATCTTTGGGAAACACATCTGGGAATTCATATGCTACTAATACTGACTCAAGATTAGGGGTTTCTAAACTAGAGTCTTGGAATCAAACAAGATGATAGACACATCCTTTAGATATCTTTTTTCTTGCCCTGAGGTAAAAAACAAGCTGACCTCTAAGTATTGAAGTACTACCCCTCTACTCAAGGACAGGTTTATTTGGAAACTTAAAATGGACAATTCTATTTCTGCAGTCAACTGAAGCATAGCATGAATAAAGCCAATCCATGATGAGAATGACATCAAAATTGGTCATCTCTAATTCTACTAAGTCTGCTGAAGTGACTTTCTGAGATACCATAACCGAATAGTTCCTGTATACCGTCGGACTACGATAGATTTATCCACTGGGGTATAGACTGAGAAGGACTCTTCTAGAATTTCAGGACTGACTCCAAAGTCAATAGATATATAAGGAATTACAAATGACAAAGAAGCTCCTAGATTTTAGGACTTACTCTGAAGTGCATAAAGCCTGTTTGGGCGCTGCTTACTGGTGGCACTGAAAGCGACACCCTGCTGATTCGAGCGATCGAACTGAGCTGAATAAAAATTATACTGACTCTGCAAACCCACTTAAGGACACTCTCTGACCCTGTGGCCTAGCTTGTCATATCCAAAATATATATCACTGCCAGCCCTGCAGGCACCCTGGTAGTTTCTGCCATACTTCTAGCAAAAGGGATTCATTTGGGCACTGCTAATACTACCTTGGGGTTTAGGGCCTGGTGCCCTATCTTTGTTGCCATCTCTGAATTTTGGCACTGGAGCATTGGCTGAGGAAAGAGATGGAATTTTAGATTTTGGGTGGAACAGAGAATGATTTCCTCCCTTTAACTTAGGCTGAGTGAAGTTGATGCTACCTGCTCTAGCTCTTTTATTCTCCCTCTACTTCTTCCTATTCTTAGCCTCCTCTATATTCTGAGTATAGACCATGAGCCTAGATATGTCCATCTCCTTAATCAGCATGCGGTCCTACATTTCTTGACCACAATGTTAGACACGCTAGACACAAATTTACTCATCTTAGATCTGCTATCTGCTACCACGTGATGGGCATATCTGGCTAATTAAGTAAAATTGAGAGAATACTCTTTCATTGTCATATTTCCCTGCTTCAGATTAATAAACTCCAACACCTTCACTTCCCTCAACTTCAATGGGAAGAACCTATCCAGAAAAACAGTGGCAAACTCCTCCTATTCTATTAGCCCTGCATCGACGACCCTCTCTGCCTTTCACTGCTTAAATCATGAGTGAACCACATCCTGCAATTGATGTACGTCCAACTCAATACTCTCACTAGCTATCACCCACATAATATCTGTGACTTTCTGCACCTGATCCAGGAATTCCTGTGGGTCCTCATCTAACTTAGACCAGGTAAAAGCTAGAGGGTTCATTTCGGTGAAGTCCCAAATTTTGGCTATAACAGTATTGGCCATTGGGTTGGCCTGAGCAGCAGCTGGCCATTCATTCTGAGCTACAAGGGAATTAGCTAGGGTAGTGAAAGCGACTCTGAATTTAGCATGGGAGACATGTTCATCCAGGGGATCCGCCTGAACGGGCTGAGGTGCTGGCTGATTTTCTATTCTTCTTCCATTGTTCTTTTTGGGAGGCATATTCTATAAATAAAAGTTAAAAAAGGATTAGACGGAGACTGTAACTTGAGCTTATGCTCACTCGCATGATATGAACACTGAAAAAAGGGAAACTTTTCCTAAAATGCCTAATAGCCTCTTTTCCATAAATGTGGTGCGCTATACACCTATGCACAAGACTCTACTAGACACGACTTTCAGACTTCCTAGGACTTTGTTGAACCTTAGGCTTTGATACCAAGTTTGTAACACCTCGAGTTTGAATCTCGAACGTCACACGGTGCTCATAATCATGAAGGACCACAAGTTAACCCATGACTGGTACCTGTGCAATATCTGAATAATAATAATAATAAGGAAATGCAAAAAATAGGCTGATATTTCCGTAAGTTTCACCTCTGAACATCAAATACTGATAATGAAAAAAACTAAAATCTGAACGTCTATCTAAAATAATCTAGTCTGAAAAGCCTCTAACTAAACTATCTGAAAATAGAATTGATGGGACAAGTCCCCAACTAACTCCGACTACTAATAATATACTAAAAATGCTAAAATAACAACTATGTCCTCGAACTATGAGGATTCACAACTAAATTTACTATGGATGATCTGAGTTACTAGGTGCGGCCAGGAACCCATGCGTCTGAACCTATGATATAAGACATCATAGTGTAAACAAAAGGTATGCGTTTGTACTTTGAATGTACTGGTATGCTATGTGAGGTAGGCTAGTATGCATGGGTTCATATGCATGAACAATAACTGGCTGAGTGACATGAATATAACTGACTGAGAATATATGTATATCTGACACTACTGTAAATATTGAATATACAATGATATGCTCATAACTATGCATGCTGTAACTGAGATTCATGTTAACATTGGATATTAAATTCTGATAACTGAATAACTGGTATCTGATTTTACTAATACTGAATTACTATATACTGAGTGACTATTTCTGACGGTCCTGATTCTATAGAGCTGAATTAAGTTCTATACTGAGATGGGTGATTGTGTCTGATAGTCCTGATTTTGAAACTGAACAAAGGTATTATACCGAGTCTGAAACTAAAACTGTGAGAGTATTAATTTAACTGATATACCCCGAGTATGATTGAGTTGGGGTCCAACCTGTGACCCCAGTTGGAAGGGTGTTAGCACCTTGCTAAGGGATACTAACAATGGCTATGAGTTAACCCTCTCTGATAGAAAGCTCTTTCGTCAACCCTCGCTGGTAGGAAAAATCATACAAGATGTATCATCCATAGACTTGTAAGAAGATATCTCAATCTACGTTGGCTATGTAGTTTTGTAATGCAGGGATTACTACTAAGGGTCAAACCCTTTACTGACAGGAATGACTCCATCCATGGGTTCACTCGGTGCTGACTTCTACTCCTAAATAAATGGATACTGAACTGATTTCTAGTCTGTACTAGGTTTGACTGAACTATTATTGATTGTGCTGTCTATCTAAACTAAACAGAGTTCACTGAGTTCTATTATCTAACTGAGTACATTGAGTTCTGTTAACTGGCTGAATACAATAAGTTCTACAACTGTCTTTGTACTACTGGACATGATGTTACTGAGACTATTCTGAAACTACTATAAATCTAGGTAAACAACTAGATTGTCCGGTATTAATTACCCCCTGAACTCAAAAGCATAAATTGTAAAGCATAGCATGATCTTGAAAAACATTATAATATTCATAACTCATTCATAGATATTTTATCAAACACTTGTAAGATATAAGCATGTACATATGATAGCATGTCATGATTTCCCAATTTAATCCACGAGCATAATTTATCAAACAGTTGGGGAACATAATATATGCACATAATACTAATCAACATGTACACATCATGATTTCCAATCCCAACTTATAAATTCAAGGGCTTTAACATGAATTCACATAATACTATGCATATGTCAAATAAATTTACATGGATCTTGTAATAAATCATGAAATAGAAACTCAATTAACATCATAATCATGAGTATATTCAAGTGCAACATGGAATTCATGAATTCAATAAACTTAAAGTTTTAAAATAGGTTCTTGAACTTCAAGGGTGGAAGAAAACCCTTGGATGAACACGTAACATACCTTGGTGCTTGAATTCCTGAAGATTGATGGTGAATGTATTAAATCTTGATCTTGAGTTTGATGGGTTAGGGTTTGCTCTTGAGAGAATTTGAGAGAAAGTGAGTGTATTTTGCTTATTGAGGGCTGAATTTCGTGTTTTAGGGGCTGATTAAGGGTGAGAAAATGACCCAAATATCCCTCTGGTCGCAGGCTTTTAATGACTAAAAGTGTATCCATCGATTGTATCAACGTAATGACCAATGCGCCGCATCGAGTATGCGTTGGTTCACTGGAATTGCACTGAAAGCTGGGGAAAAATTAACTATCGACGCGATGGGCGGCGCGATGCATCAAGATTGCATCGACCCACTATTTTGGTCACCTAATCATGGTTCAAACGAGGTCCAAAAAATCTGAAACTCACCCAAAGTGACCTACTGACATTCCTGATCATAAATACACCTAAAAATCGATACTTTAAGGTAATAAGAGTCATGGAATAGGATTGTTAACTTACGAAGGCTAAAATACTTCTAAGTATAAACACTTAGCTGAAATTTCTAATTCTGGGACCTTTTTCAAGCTTTAACAGACTAAGTTATGCTTAAAATTTTGCGGGGTCTTACAGTCAAGTAGTAGAAGGTGTTACATATATAAGGAGTCTAGTTATTATGCAAGGTAATGATACTCCCAAATTACAACTTTCTTACAAAAGTGTAAGCGGTTGTTTTCAAATATAGAACCCAACAAAGGTTGGGGTCGAAGCCTACAGGGAATACTTGTGCAACTAAGTAAGTCAATTCTTAATGGACTGTTGATCTAAGGTTTCGGAATAAAGGGTGTTTTAATGTGTTAATAATATTCTTTCATTCTTGTATCACACATAGGTCCAACTAATGAGAGTTAATGCAAGTATAATTTTAATAAGAATGATTTAACTAGAGTTATGCTCACCAAGATGTTCAAATAGTTAGGGTTGTGAATTTGTGCTCGATTTCTAACTTATAATTTCAATTGCAATAAATATTGAATTCTAAGAATTCCCCACTTATTTCTCAACCTAATGGGTATTTACCCTTTATCTCTTTTGAACTTAAAGGATTCATGTATTATTCAATAGAACTCTCATGAGGGTTGATCCTGTTAGGGCATTAACCTTTAACCCAAAAGGTAAACCCATGGATTTCATGCGAATCACCTTTTTTCCTAACATCCACTTTCTTGTTCAGACAAGTGGTGTTCTTGGGCTCACTTCTCAAGTTTGCAACCAAGATATTTCATTATAATGAAGAGATATTAATGCAATTTAGATAGATATTATAACTCAAATGGATTCACAACCCCAAGCAGCTCTCTACATCAAGGCTCCCATAACCTTAGTTTTGGGAGTTTAGCTTCTCATCTCCATATAAAATATCAAAGACATATTGATGTTTATAAATAGCTTCAAGAGAGTACTTACAAAAGTTACAATATTCTTCTTCTCAATATTCAATGGGAAATACAGAAATAATAATTAGATCTTAGTTTCTAGCTTCAAAAGGTGTTACAATGCTCTCAATTAAGAAGAAAGTATGATAATACTGTCCAAAGTTACTGAAATAAAACCTAATACTTAGTATTTATATGATTATAGGAACTGGGGTTTAAAATTTTAACTTAAAATTGCCATGTTATGCCGAACGGGTCGGGCGACAGTTATCGCTGAGGCGACAGTCCGTCGCTGGAGCTCCAGTGATACTGCATTCTGTTACTTGGCGGAGACGGTTCATCGCAGGGTCAACGGTCCATCACTTGGACCGTCATGGTAATTCCAGCAACACTGCCTTCTGTTTCTGGGTGACGGTTAGGTCGACAGTCCATCACATGATCAATGGTCCGTCGCCTAAGTCATTGCTTGTCATTTTTCTCTTGTTTTTCCTAGTTTTTTCAAGTTATTCTTCACGCTCAGTTCTTGTCCTAATAACACTAAATTCCAATGTTAAATACAATAATAGTTTCTTGAAACATACACAATTATCCTAAGAAAACGGCCTAAAATGTTTCGTCAAAAGCTGGAACCTCAACACCCTCAACTTAAGGCAATTGCTTGTCCTCAAGCAACTCAACACCAAGATGCATATATAAACAACATCATGATGGGTATTTCACAGTCAAACCAACATAATTATATAATTATTCAACTGCCTATTTGGCTATGTGATCTCAACACATATGAATCTACTACTGGTATTGACTACTAATCAGCATATTCATAGCCATAGATACAATACCCCAAAGAAATAAGTAGACCAGGTATAACTCAACATGCCCTCACAGTAAAAAAGTCCACCTCATATTATACAATTAAGTCAGGGATGAAACTAAGACTCTCATTCTTAGAAAAGAAGTTACAATCATAGTGCACACCCATAAGATTTCCCTTATCATCTAACATTATCTCATAATTGACTCGCCAAGATCAAGCAGGACTTGCTAAGAGTTGTAATGAGGTTTTAAGCTCTCGGTGAGGGTTGATCATTTGGACAAGTGACTTAAAGTACAAAACTTTACTCTCTTTATCCTTTTTGATAGCTACTCACCAGGATTATAGTTCCTTTCACTCATTCACAATCTTTATTATCCATCTGTGCCCTTGCCATAACCCAATTTTTTTAGAAGAACAGCAGAATCAACCACCCTCAACTTATGCTGATGTAGTTACTTGAGATGCACAATATCTATTTATATATCTAGCTAGACCAGGGTCGGATGCTACCTCTCAAATCAACTTCAACTCGCCCTCCTAGGCCACCAACAATCCAACAATAGCCACCCTCAACTTAGAAAATTTACCTAAGTTAAAGTACACAATGTCCAAAATTAGACCGAGCCAAAGCTAAGTGTTAACACCTTCTAGAGAGTGAATCAAACCTGTTTGGACAGAACAAACACTAACAAAGCTCAACAGGGTTTACAAAGGAAACAAAATGATTTTGGTGGGTCATTATTTTGGCTAAGTGGACTAACAAAATAAGGAGGCCTACTATCCTATCTTATTGAATCAAACACACAACAAAATCTAATAAACTGGGGATGTTCTAGGTGTAACACTTATACAAGAACTATGCAAATACACACGCACACAGGCATTGAGTTAATTCCTATCCTACTAACTGTTGGAATTCATATCACGTAGCTATGCTTTGCTTCACTTTACATTCTAATGCAAGTTTCAGAGTCACAAATGGTTGCATAACACTTTACCACATGGTAAGAAGAAATAATTATACAAAAATTCAAAATACTTTGCCACAATCACTTATCATCCATATATACTCAATGATGTCAATAGAACAGAAAATTACTTATATAAATAATCACTTGACAATATTTACAGCATATCACATGAAAATAAAAATGCAAACTAGATATGCTGGTTCTCCAAGATAAAACATGAGAGAAAAGAACATCGGCAATAAAAACCCCTATGGTACAAGTGTCACCCCCTAAAAAAAAATGATGCCATGTCCTCAATGCATGCTAAGTAAGAACAAAAGAAGGAAAATACTTATACAGCCTCTCAGTTAGATAAGGGATCAATCAAATAGTCTGAGGTTACTTTGGACTCTACTTCAGCAATATTAACCTCTATGGTGGTAGGGGTCCCACATCAATATCCTCTGGAATTAAAGGGATCTCACGGTGAATAGGGTCAGAAATTGGCCTCCTAGCTGGGGCCAAAATAGTGGAAACACCTGCAGCTTCATCCTACAATTTTTTCCATTTTTCTCTGTTCTCTTCGACCTCTTAAGTGCTTTCTATAGATCATAGTTTTCTCTCTCTTCCGGTGTCAGGGATTCAAGTTTCCTTTTCTTAGCTGCTCTCTTTGCATCTTTCTTGACTCTTTTATCTGTCTCTACTACCTTTTTTCCCTTATCTTTGATTGGTCTCCCTATTAAGTCAACAATACCTTCATCCTCATCACTTACAATTTGGGATGGATTAAATATGGGCTATTGTAGTTGCCATTTTAACTCTGCTATATCTTTCTGGGCCTATCTAAACTCCACCATAAATTTGTCAAAATCTAGAATGGACATGGCATCCAACTTCTTATTGATTTACTCTTCCATATCGTCCATTCTTAGCTGAATGTTCTTGTAAGCACATATTGCTGCCTCTATAATTCTTTTAATTAAGGGTTTGAAATCCTCCCCCCATATAGCTAAATGCTTTTCAAACCTTTTTTGGGCTCTGACCAACTTCATAAATTTCTCCTGGTTTAGCTTGTATTCAAAATACTGGGGTGGGACTGACGCAGAATCTACAGTCCTTCCCATAGGTATCGAACCTAAATCTATAGATATGGTAGGAGGCACATATATAGCAATAGGTAATGGCATACCTAAAGGAACCTCTGATGATTCAGGAACTAGTACCAAATGAGTCTGATGGGCTGGAGGTCTATTAACTCTCGAACCTTGAGTCATCCCTTGTCTTTTGAATATCTTGTTTGTGCATTACATGAAGCTCATTATCAACTCCACTAATTAAAGGGATGTTTGCTCGCCTACACAAATCTATGACAAAACATGGAAATGGCAGTGCAGTTGTGGTTTTATGAGCGTGGGTAAACAATTCATCGACAATAATGTGGTTAAAATCTACTGTCAATCCCTCAATCATGCGGTAACAATCACAATTCTATTAATTTCTAAGTGGTTATCACCGCCTGTTGGCATTAGCCTCAGTATCATAATTGCCCATCAAAACTTGGCCATCCTAAAGCTTAGAGATGACTTAGATATCTGTTTGCAAGGGTTGTGTAACCACGCAGGCTCACCTTCCTCTATCAATATTCTGGCCAACCAAGGCCTTTAGTTGGTCATCATGAATAATCGATGCTCCAAATCTGGTATTTTACCCAGTATCCAATATTCAAGCCCGAAAAAGAATCTATTTAATGTACGCTCTAAGATATCTATGTTAACTCCACGCACAAGAACTGTGTCTAGATTGTTCATATCACTAACTGATGCATCTGGGGGACAATCCTTCTCTAGCAATACCAAGTAGTCTTTAAAAAACTCACGTACCATATTCAATTGATAGGTTTCGAGTGGCCTACTCATCCATGCCAACTCATATTCATTGAATCGACGCTCTAGTTCTGGATACTTGTACAGTGTTGTTGTCATAATCTGATGTTTCTAAAAAATAGGTCTCTTTACTTCTAAATTGTCCATTTCCTCGAGCCCTTTGTAGAAATGATCTCGAGTGTCTTCAACCTGCCACCTGATAGCTTTCTGCAGTTGTGGGTCCTTGCATTGAACTATGTTTGGGTCCTTCTATTCTGGAACCTCCTCTTGGACGGATTTAGATATTTCAACCCTATCCTCAACCGAGCTTGAGCTAGAGCTACTACTGCTACTGCTTTTACCCTTCTCTTTAGACTGGGAGGATGAAGAAATCACCTGATGTCTTTGCTGGGTGTTGTGTGTCGGTGCATCTGAATCCGATGATAGCTCTTGCCTGGCTCTTTGGCCTTTACTCCTACCTCTGGTTGGTGGTAGTTTATTTGCCATATTACCTATAAGTGAAGCATTTATCAGTTTACAAACTCAAATTAAAAGAAAGAAATTTTTTTAACCAGTGGTGGATAGGGCCACGGTCTGTTGGGTCTGCGATGGTCCGTTGACCACAACCGTGGGGTCGATTCTAGTAGCTTTAATTCTGGGGTAGTTGCGACAGCTTCAAGCGATGGTTTGTCAGGGGTCCGATGGTTCGTCACACAAATCGTTGCCTGTACTTTTCAAATTTGAGCCTCATTTTGGAGTTTTGTCGAATACCTGGTATACACTCATTTTTAACACAATTTTCATTGCATTTATGTCAATAATACATCATAATTTTTGCCATTTTTGGTCCATGGGCTACTCAAACTTCACGCAAGGTAGTATTTATCAGGTTTCGACTTAATTTAGAACCACACAGTATCAAAAAGAGAAGAGAGAATTATTTCAATATTATTGCCTTCACCTACTTCATTTGTTCCTCATGTTGAGTAAAATAGAGAGTGATGAAGAGATCATACATTAGTAATACTGTACTTGGTCACTACTCTAACTTGCACACTAAACACAGAACAACAAATGGACCTTTGCTTTTGTAAAAGACTTTGTTTTGCTTGTGATGGAAAGATAAAAAGGATAAATGGAGTTTAAATAAAAGGGAAAAGGAAGAGGAGAAGTTTTAGAAGAGAATGAAAAGACTCAGGTACATTGAATACATGCAAAATAAATAGTCTCAGGAACTTAAACAATTGGAGCGTTAATTAACCACTATAAATTATCCATTAAAAATTGTTTGGCTCGGATAAGGATGAAATATTTAGTAATTAAAATTGATCCGACCTGACCCGCTCAACTAGGGTTAAGTGTGATAGTTCAAGCGACGGTCCATCACAGGTGCGATGATCCATCAGATAAACTATCGCCCTTTCCAGTAACCTTATTTTGAAACTCGGTGGCGATGGTTGGCCCGATGATCCATCGAGCTTGTGACGGTCTATCGCACAACCCGTCGCTACTTTTTAGTAACCTGGGTTTTATCATTTGTTGCGACGGTTCCACCGATGGTCCATCAAGGCAGCGACGATCCATCGGTCACCCCCAACTCTTTCAACTTCTAGTTTCCTTCACTGTCATACTTGCACACCTACACGAACCCTTTAACTTGCACAAAACAACCAAATAACTTAAACTAATGCTTTACAATAACGCAATGTGGGTTGCCTCCCACTAGCGCCTGATTTATCGTCATGGCACGACTCAGTTATCTAAATTACTCAAACTTTATCGAGATAGATGGTAGAAATACTCTTTATCGAGTCCATTGGACCAATATACAGTTTCACAGGCTGCCCATTAACCTTGAAGACACTTTCATCTTTATTTTCAAGTTCCACTACTCCATACGAGTAGACTTGGTTAACTTTAAATGGGCGAGACTATTTAGATTTGTATTTACCTGGAAAAAGCTTGAGTCTGGAGTTAAAGAGTTGCACTAAGTCACCTTTATGAAAATCCCACTTTTTAATTCTGCGGTCATGGTACTTCCTTATTCTTTCCTTGTATATATCAACTCTTTCATAGGCTCTGAGACAAAACTCATCCATCTCATTTAGCTGCGCCAGTCTCATATCAGCTGACTCATTCCAATTCAGGATAAGCCACTTTAGTGCACACAACGCTTCATAATCTAGCTCAATCGACAAATGACACGCCTTTCCATAAACCAATTAGTATGGTGACCTGCCAATAGGTGTCTTGAAAGCTGTTCGATATGTCCATAAGGCATCGTCCAGCTTCCTAGACTAATTTTTCCTGCTAGTATTTATAGTCTTGGTAAGGATTGCCTTGATTTTTCGATTAGAGATTTCCACTTGCCCACTGGTCTGTGGGTGGTATGGGGTAGCCACCTTATGCTGCTTAACTCCATATTTTGCCAAGGTAGCTCTGAACATTTTGTTG
Organism: Capsicum annuum; assembly: GCF_002878395.1. NCBI lineage: Eukaryota > Viridiplantae > Streptophyta > Magnoliopsida > Solanales > Solanaceae > Capsicum > Capsicum annuum. The sequence goes on along the minus strand of NC_061120.1, from coordinate 143,987,722 downwards.
CAAAAGTGTGATCCTCTATTGCTTATGATGGTACGTGGTACCCAAAGCAAGATAAGATATTTATATTTAAGAATGCAACAACTCGATTTCCTTCATTATCTACCAAAACCACTGGCTCGACCCATTTTGACACGTAGTCCATGATGACTAATATGTACTTCATCCTAAATGAGCTCACAAAGGGCCCCATGAAGTCAATATCCCAAACATCAAATAATTGTACCTCCAGCATTTTAGACATTGACATCTCATGGTGCTTTGAGATAAATCCTTTCCTTTGACATTGGTCATATCTCTTCACAAACTTATAGGCATTTTTGAACAAGGTGGGACAATAGTAGCCGCTCTAAAGCACTTTTCTTGTAGTACTATCACCGGCATGGTGACCTCTAACTGGGGAAGCATGACTCGTTCCACTATACTCAACATATCTACTTCTGGGATGCACCTCCTAATACTGCCATCAGCACACTGCTGAAACATATACGGTTCATCCCAAAAATAATGTGTCACATCATGGAGAAACTTTTTCCTTTGATGAAAGAAAAGATTCTCCGACATTACTTCACTTACCACATAGTTCACGAAGTCAGCATACCAAGGTACTATTTCAAGCACTGCAGCCAATATTTTCTTATTCAGAAAAGAATCGTCAATCTCTAGCTTATTCTTGACTGCCTGCTCGCCTTCAAGTCTGGATAGATGATCTGCCACCTGATTCTCACATCTTTTTCAATCCTTGACTTAGAATTCAAATTCCTGAAGTAGCCATACACACCAGATCAACCTTGGCTTAGCATCCTTCTTCGCCATTAAGTACCTCAAGGCAGAGTGGTCAGTGTGCACCATTACCTTAGTACCTAACAAATATTCCCAAAACTTCTCAAAAGCATACGCAACTGCTAGAAGTTCCTTCTCAGTCGCAATATAATTCTTTTGAGCCCCATTTAGGGCTTTTCTTGCATAATATATCAGATGGAACAACTTCTCTTTCTTTTAGCGAAGAATAGCTCTAAGTGCCACTCCACTGGCATCACACATAAGCTCGAACGACTTCATACAATTAGGAACAACAGTAATTGGAGCCTCCACTAGTTTTAGCTTAAGGCATTCAAAAGCCTTACTGCAGTCATTATCAAAAGTAAACTTAGCCTCTTTCTCCAAAAGTTTACAGAGCGGGTTTGCAATCTTTGAGATGTTCTTTATTAATTTGCGGTTGAACCCCACACGACTGAGAAAGCTACATACCCTTTTCATTGAGATAGGGGGATGTAGTTTCTCAATCACTTCAACCTTTAACTTATATACCTAAATGCCTTTAGCAGAAATTTTATGACCAAGAACAATGCCCTCTTTTACCATGAAGTGGCATTTTTCCAGTTAAGGACAAGGTTGAACTCTTCACACCGCTGCAACACCCGACTAGGATTTAGCAAGTAAAGCTCAAAAAATCACCGACCACCGAGAAGTCATCCATAAACACCTCCAAGGTGTCTTCAACCATATAAAAAATATCGACATCATGCACACTAAAAAGTGGCGGGTGCATTACACAAACTGAAAGGTATCTGATTAAAAGCAAATATTCCATATGGGCACCTGAATGTCATTTTTACCTGATCTTCATGAGCAATAGAAATATGGTTGTAACCAGAGTACCCGTCTAAGAAATAGTACTAACCCCCCTGCTAGCCGATCAAGCGTCTGATCCATGAAAGGCATTAGGAAGTAGTCCTTCAGTGTCCACGAGTTGAGTTTTCTGTAATCCATACACACCCTCCACCCATTAATAGGCCTGAGTAGGATCAACTCATTTTTCTTATTAGCCACAACTATCATGACCCTTTCTTAGGTACGCACTGAACGAGAGTTACCCACTTACTGTCTGAAATGGGGTATACCACCCGTACGTTTATCCACTTGATGATTTCTTTATTTATAAACTCTTGCATAGGTAGGTTTAGATGGCACTGGTTCTCAATAGTCGAGACACAATTCTCCTTTAGCTGAATCTTATATGGATATATACCAAGAGGAATACCGATGATATCTACAATCGTCCAACTAATAACCCTCTTATATCTCTTAAGAATAGAGGTGAGGGCTTCCACCTGTTGCTTACCCAAGTCAACCACAATAATAATAGGTAGTGTATTCCCACTGCCCAAGAATAGATACCTCAAATGACTGGGCAACTCTTTCAGCTCCAAGGTAGGTGGCTCTTCTATAGAAGGCTTAAGAGGTGGACTTGAATGATTTTTCAAGTCCAAATCCAACTTCTAGGGTGCATATGAATAAGACCCCATGCCCGTTAAGGCACACACAGTCTCCTCATAAGCTTTGATACTGTCATGATCAAAATTTATTAATACAGCGGCTAAACTCTCTACAACAATTTTTTCTTCTATAGGCACTTTCTGCTCCTCCTTATAATAGACATCCACAATAGAGAATACATTTATATCTTTATGCTGTTTTATGGACTGGCATACATCAAATCAAAATACCTCATTATTCAGCCTGAATAGTAGCTCGTTTGCCCTTAAATCAATAAGTACACTCCCGTTATAAGGAAAGGTCAACCCAAGATTATGGGCACCTCAAAATCCACCTCATAATCAAGAATGACAAAATCAGTCAAAAATAAGAAACTGGCCACCTTTACTAATACGTCATATAGAATCCTCATGGGCTGCATCACAGACTTGTCCGCTATAACTAATCTCTTATTTGTAGGAATACGATCCCCCAAACTCAATTTCTTATAAACAGTAAGCGATATCAAGTTTATACCAGCTCCCAAATCACATAGAGCTTTTGTAAAATCAAGAGACCCAATAGTGCACAGGATGGTAAATGCTCCCGAGTCTGCGTTCTTTCGTACCAAAAACCTTATGGAGATAGCACCATAATAATAGAGATTTTCTATCAACTCATAGCTAACCGTCCGATTCTTTATGACAAGGTCTTTCATGAACTTCGCATACATGGGCATTTGTTCCAATGCCTTCACCAATGGAAAATTGATCATTAACTACTTAAGCATGGCCATAAATTTGCCAAACTTTATGTCATCAGCCTTCTTCTTCAACTGATAAGGAAATGGAAGAGGTGGTTTTGGGAGAGTGGTAATCACCACTTCAGTTTTCTTTCCCTTGCTCTTCTCATCAACCTGCTGATGATTAGATGGTGTATCATCAATAACCTTATCCAGTTTCTCAGACTCTACTGGATGATCAATTTCTACTTCTTCAACATTATCTGCCATAATATCAACCATAGGCTTGCCCATAGAAGGGCTTGCTATTATATTTCCACTCCTAGTAGTAAATTCCATACACGAACCATCCTTTCTTAGATTTTGAACTGTGTCTCTTGGTAGGGTTCCACTCTTTCTCTAATTGAATACGATAGATAGTTGGTTCATTTGCTGCTCAACCATTTTATCGAAGTAGAGTGTAAATCAACTAACTGATTCATCGAGGATAAATCATTTTTCATCTTAGCCACCCCAGTATTAGTTGCTTCTACTCCCTTCAATAAATTAACCATCATGTCCTCCATGGATATCTTTCCTGAACTAGTCACAGTAGCTTCATGGTTTCCAAGAGGAATATACAACCCACTCCTATCATTTTTATTTTTCCAATTACCTTAGTTGCGGTCCTTATAGCTAGATTTGTCATAGTAGTTCCAACCTTGGTTTCCTTGGCCACCGCCTCGAAAAACCCCTTATTATTTAAGTAATTGGCTTCCCTCTCAGAATTGGAGACAATCCTTCCCTATGATGTTATAGCTTTAACCTTCTCTGTCTTTTCTAAAAATAAGCACTTAGTGAGAAGATCCATCTGTGTTTTCATGTGAGCCATGTCTTGGTCATGTTCTTCTTTCCTCTGCCTTTGCTCTATGGTCATGCTAATAAATATAGTAGAGTTTGCTACCTCAGAATCCATGGTATGCCAAGCTCTACTTTGTTTTGTCATACAATTAAGCATCTTAGCCGCTTCAGGAAAAGTGAGATCCATGAATGGCCCACCTACAACATTATCCACTACTGGCTTCGTCACAGAGTTTAAAGCCCTATATAAGATCTCCATCAGGTGGACGTTAGTCATCTGATGATTTGGACACTGCATAAGCTTCTTCTTGAACCTCTCCCAAGTCTCATGGAGAGCCTTAGTTGGAAGCTATCTGAAGTTGCTGATATCATCTCTTAACTGTGCCCTCTTGGATAGCGAAAAGAACCTTTTAAGGAAAGCATCTTTCAGTTGCCTCCAGTTGTTAATAGAGTTGGGAGTTCGCACGTTTAACCATAAAGTTGCCTTGCCATACAGAGACAACAAAAACAACCACAACCGAATAACATTTTTCCTAACTCTTGAGTTGTTAAATAATTTGCATGTCGAGATGAAATTCACTAAATGCATATTCGGGTCATCACCCACAAGTCCACCGAACAACCCTTTAAGATTAATAACTGGATCATAGTGCTCATGATATTAAACTTGGCTCTGTATGCTAAAGGTGGAGGAATAATAGCCCTTGTTGCACCAACTCCATCTAAGTCATCATCATCATTTTCTAGATTAAATTGGATGGCTTGGCATTCTGGTTTCGCCCTAACAGAACAATTTTTGTTGACATTCCTATTTGTCGGTATAGGCACATTGTCTGCATGCCTCGGGTTGACTGAATTTAATAAATCATCATCACCTAGATCATCATTATCTGGGTTTAGTTGCTGGCCTACATTATTTGTATTCTGCTGGTTTACTTGTGCAACTGCCAAGATAGCTAGCCTAGCTACTTCCTACTAAGAAGTTACTCTCACTGGGTCCTATTAACCACTAATTCTGCCGATAAGTTGAGGTTCCAGATGGATAGGTAATAAAGGTTCACCTGATTTCCGTGTAGTTTACATACAAGAAGATCAACCTGCACAAAATAAAAACAACAAACAAAAAGTAAAATTTGGGAAAGTTGACCAAAGGTTAATTAACAATCACTGACTTAATTGACAACCATATTCCCTGGCAACGGAGCCAAAATTTGATATTCCCAAATTATAACTTTCTTATAAAAGTGTAAGTGGTAGTTGTCAAATATAGAACCCAACAAAGGTTGGGGTCGAATCCCACAGGGAATACTTATGCAACTAAGTAAACTAATTCTTAATGGACTGCTGATCTAAGGTTCTGGAATAAAGGGGGGTTTTAATATGTTAATAATATTCTTTTGTTCTTGTATCATGCAGAGGTCCAACTAATGAGAGTTAATGCAAGCGTAATTTTAATAAAAATGAGTTAACTAGAGTTATACTCACCAAGATATTCAAACAGTTAGGGTTGTGAATGTGCGCTCGATTTCTAACTTATAATTTCAATTGTAAGAAATATTGAATTCTAAGAATTACCCACTTATTTCTCAACCTAATGGGTATTTCACCCTTTACTTCTTTTGAACTTAAAGGATTCATTTATTATTCAATAGAACTCTCATGAAGGTTGATCCTAAACCCATGGATTTTATGTGAATCACCTCTTTTCCCAACATCCACTTTCTTTCAGACAAGTGGTGTTCATGGGCTCACTTCTCAAGTTTTTAACCAAGAGATATCATTTTAATAAACAGAGATTCATGCAATTTAGATAGATATTAGAACTCAAATGGATTCATAACCCTAAGCAGCTCTCTACATCAAGGATCCCATAACCCTAGTTATGTGAGTTTAGCTTCTCATCTCCATATAAGATATCAAAGACATATTGATGTTCATAAATAACTTCAAGAGAGTAATTACAAATGATACAATATTCTTCTTGTCAATCTTCAATGTAAAATATGGAAATAATAATCAAATCTTAGTTTCTAGCTTTAAATCTCAAAGAAAAGTGTTACAATGCTCTCAATAGAGGAAAAAGTATGATAATACTGTCCAAAGTTACCAAAATAAAACCTAATACTTAGTATTTATATGATTCCAGGAACTGGAGTTTAAAATTTAAACTCAGAATTCCTGCGTCATGCTTGATGAGTCAGGCAATGATTCATCGCTGAGGCGATAGTCCATTGCCTAGACCATTGCTGAAGCACCGGTGATACTTCATTCTATTTTTTAGCAATGAGTCGGGTGACGGTTTATCGTAGGGTTGATGGTCTATCGCCTGGACTGTCATGGGACTTCCAGCGACATTGTCTTCTACTTCTGGGTGATGGTTAGGCTAACGGTCCATCGTATGTTCGACGATCCGCTGCCTAAGATATCACTTGCCATTTTTCTCTTGTTTTACCTAATTTTTTCAAGTTATTCGACATGCTCAGTTGTTGTCTTGAAAACACTAGAGTCCAATGTTAAATACAATAATAGTTGCTTGAAAATACATAATTATCCTAAGAAAAAGGCCTAAAATATTCCATCAAAAGTTGGAACATCAGGTACCATCCTTAACGTGTATTGGGTCCTACCCAACTGGGTTCTTAGATTTAGCTTTGGCTTACTCTTATATCTGTAGTCAAAGTTGGTTCACAGTGGCGAGGTTGGTATTAGAAGTGCTCAGAGGGGAGCTTGAAGAGCCTGAGGTAGTGAAAGCAGGGTTTATTAGTTTGGAACAAACGTGGAGAGTGTTATGCTATACCTGGGTGAGCTGTGTTCTCTGATGGAGTTATCACAAGTATCATCCTGATTTTTCATCTTTCTACTTCCATGTTGTTTGACCCTGGATCTATATTCTCGCATGTGTCTACATACTTTGCTACTGGTTTTGATAATACATACTAGTCTCTTATTACAACTATTCATGTTTCTACCCTAGAAAAATTTTCTTTATTGGTGGATTATCTGTACCAATTATGTGTGTTTCCTTTGCGGGGCATGATACCTTGGTATACTTGATTATCCTATATATAATTAATTTGATTTTATCTTATGTATGGATTGGTTGGATCCTTATCATGTAATTCTGATTATTTTGCCAATACAGTGATTTTAACTACTTCAAATTTGCCAAGGTTGACATATAAAGGTACCCCTTATTTACATCCAAAGGGGGGTATATCCTTTCTACGTGCTCGTCATATGGTAGACAAGGTGTGTCTTTCTCATTTTCCCTATTTTCACCATATTGGTGTTGCTTTATAGCCTTTCTTAGATTTTGTTTGAGGGGTTAGAGAGTTATAAGATGTGTTTCCTATGGACTTACCTGGCAAGCCTTCAGTTTAGGATATTGATTTTTTCATTGATGTTAAGCTGAGCACCAAGCCTATTTTTGTTTCTCCTTATAAGACAACCCCGTTTGAATTAAAGGAATTAAAGGATCAATTTTAAGATTTATTAGGTAAAGATTTTAGTAGACCTAACGTGTCTCCTTGGGGTTCTCTTATCTTATTTATGAAGAAGAAGGATGGATATATACGCATATGTATTGTCTATCGACAATTAATCATGGTAACGATCAAGAACAAGTATCCTCTTCCTCGCATTGATGATTTATTTGATTAGGTTCAGGGTACTTTGGTGTTTTCTTAGATTGATTTGAGATATAGTTATCATCAATTAAGGATTAGAGTTTTGGACATTTTAAAGATAACTTTTTGAACTTATATGGTCACTATTAGTTCTTGGTCATGTCTTTTAGGCTGAAGAATGCCCCAATAATGTTCACGGAGTTGATGAATTAAGTATTTTAACCTTATATTAATTATTTTGTGATTGTATTTATTGATGATATCTTGATTTATTCTAAGAATGAGGATGCTCATGTGAGATAATTGAGGACTGTACTTCAGAGGTTGTAAGATGATACGTCAGATGCCAAGTTCTCTAAGTGCGAGTTTTGGTAGGATTGTGTTTCCTTCTTGGGTCATGTAATCACCAAGGATGGTATTATAGTCGATCTAGTTAAGAGAGCTACAGTTCTTGATTAGGATAAACCCACTTTTCCTATCCAGATTTGGAGCTTTGTTGGGTTAGTAGGCTATTATCGGTGCTTCGTATAAGGTTTATCTTCTATTGTAGATCTTTTGACCAAGTTGATTTAGAAGAAGATTTTTTAAGTGATCGAATATGTGTGAGGAGAAGTTTCAAAATCTTAAGGAGCTGTTGACTTCCACTCCTATCTTGACCTTACCAAAGAAGGATGTAGGATTTACCATGTTTTATAATACTTCTAGAGTTAGATTGGGTGGTGTGTTAACACAGAAGGGTATAATGATTTCTTATTCTTCTTAACAGTTGAAGCCTCATGAGAATAATTACCCAACTCGTGGCTTAGAGTTAGCCGTAATTGTATTTGTGTTGATGTTATTAAAATATTACTTGTATGGGATCCATTATGAAATTTTCTCCAATCCTCGTAGCCTTCAGTACTTCTTCACCAAGTGAGACCTTAACATGGGATAATTTTGATGTTTTAAGTTGCTTAAAGACTATGATATCACTATTCCATATCATCCAGGAAAGGATAACATGGTAGTAGATGCCTTGAGATGAAAGGCATTGAGTATGGAGATTTTAACTGATCTTTGACTCAAGAGAGACCTTTGGCCTTAAAGGTTTAGTCCTTGGCTAATCAGTTAGTTAGGCTTGATATTTCATCACCTAGGCATATGCTGGCCATTTTTGAGGCTAGGTCTTATTTGATAGAGAAGATTCAGTCTCATCCATTTAATGATGAGAGGTTAAGGGTGACTTGGAACAAGGTGTTGAGTGGTGAAGCGACGAAGACATCTCTTAATTTTAATAGTATTTTAAGGATTAATAGTCGAGTTTGCATATTGAGAGTTGGTGGATGGGTTAGATTAATCTTGGAGGAGGCTCATTGTTCTAGATATTCCATTCACCTAGGAACTACTAAATATATCATAACCTAAAATAATATTATTGGTGGGGTGGTATGAAGAGAGATATGATGGGGTTCATGGATAAGTGTTTGAATTGCCAACAGGTGAAGTTTGAGCATTAACAGCCAGGTGGCATGATGGGAGGATGCCCATTCCTGAGTGGAAGTGGGAGTGGATTACCATGGACTTTATTGTTGGCCTTACCCCAACCTTAGGGAAGTTTAACTCTATCTGGGTGATTGTGGATAGGTTGACCATTAGCATATTTTATATACCTCTAAGGGTGAATTATAATGCAGAGAAGTCGACCAAGATCTACATTAAAGAAATTATTTGATTGCATGGTGTTTCAGTGTCCTTCATTTCTAATAGAGGTAGTTAGTTTACCTTGAGCTTTTGGAGTTCTACATTGAGTTAGGTACTCGCTTGATTTGAGCATAGATTTCTATCCTTAGATGGATGGTTAGTCTGAGAGGACTATTCAGGTGTTTGAGGACATGCTTTAAGTTGTAGTATGAATTGTGATGGTCATTAGGACTAGCATTTTCCATTGGTGAAGTTTGCCTACAATAATAATTACCATTCCAACATTCAGATGATGCATTTTGAGACTTTATGTGGATGAAAATATAGATCCTCCATGGTATGGTTTAAATTTTTTAAGGTGAGGCCTAGGGACACAAATTTGATTAGAGACTCGATGGACAATGTGACGCTGATTTAGCAGAAATTAGTGGCTCCCTAAAGTAGTCAGAATAGTTATGGTGATCGTCGAGTCTGTGATATTTTCTTCACGGTTGGAGATCGGGAAGATTTCACGCTTGTGGGTGTGATGAGGTTTGGGAAGAAAGGAAGCTAAGTCTGAGGTTCATTGGCCTTTTGAGATCCTTAAGAAGTATAGGTATGCGGCTTGATTTGCCTTCTCATCTCTTAGTTATTCACCCCGTATTCCACGTTTCCATGTTGAAGAGATACCTTCTAAATGATGCACATGTGATTTAGTGGGATTCTATCATATTAGATCATGATCCTTTGAATATGAGCTTATTACTATCTTAGACAGGCAAACTAAGAAGTTAAGGGCTAAGAACATTGATTCAGTAAAGGTCTAGTAGAGACATTGCAATGTCGAGTCTGATATGTGATGTAGATACCTCTAGACTTTTATTGCTTTAAGTACTTTATTTGCTTTTTAATTTGAGGATAAACTTGTATTTTAGTGGTGGATAATATAACAACCCTAGTGGTGAAATTTCCTTTTTATATATTTTAACCGTTTTACCCTTTCTCTAGTTATTGTATGCTATTTGTGAGTTATGAGGTTTGTTTGCATAGACCCCAATGTATTCAGGAGTGATATGGGTGAATTTGAGGCTTTTAGTAGCTTTTAAAGCCATGAGTTTTACTTAGGTCAACATTTTATATTTTGAGAACTGAATGGTGATTTGGACAGTTCTATTAGATCTAAGATATTGATTTTGTGTTAGTACAATAGTTAGTTTGGGTCTCGGGCCTTTATTTTGCATATTGACCCTTCTTACGAAAACTAGCCAAAACCAAAATAATCTTAAATTGGACTTGGGGACTAAATTATTATAAATGACCTTTTAAAAAAAATCTGACGGTTCCATTGAGTTTGAAATGTAGAAAATAATTTAGCAACATATTTAGTTTAATTTTGTGAGGTCCCGAACGAATCTTGTGGGTCCGTTCAGAGGTTTTGGGATCATGCAAAATTAGCTAAGTAGTTGATATCTGGTGCAACCAACTTTTTTTTACACAAAAGTAGTCCTTGGTTTGCAAATGTGGAGAAGGAAAATGTTCTTCACAACAATTGCAAAGTAGCAGACGAGATCACAAAGGATAATTGGGGATCATGTCAGATTTCGCCTTCTATGCAGTCGCAATAGGACCGGTCACTAGTATCCATATTAGTGCGGATGAGTCTATAATCGTGAAGGGCAATTAAATTCTAATCAATGTTGACCATCACGATCGTGACGTACTGTTCATCTAAACAATACAAATCCGCAATTCCATGATTTCCCATTCTTTTTGGACTTAAAGAGCTTCAGAAAAGGAGATTTCAAAGGAGTTTCTTCGCTATTCGTGCTTCGCTATTCAAAGGAGTTTGGGTAATCCCTAAACTTCTATTTTCGTAAATTTCTATTGATTTTGTTTTCTAAATAGCCTTAAAAACTTCATTTAAAAATGGATTTTTAGGGTTTTATCTGGTGAGATTTAAATGCTATTTCTTCAAATTGAAGATTGATTTGACCTTATTTTTAGGCAGGTTTTCAAATTTGAACTCCTCTTAATGTGATGAACTTATTTTTAAACAAAATTTCAGATTTACTCCTTTCGATTTTGAGCCTATTTATCAAACGATTTTTGGATCTGATTTAAATATAACTGAGATGGGTATTGTTAGCTCCCTTTTGGAATGCAGATACGTTTTTGATAGATTTAGTTTATTTTGAGACTACTTTTAAATTAATGGCTCCATGATGAAGGGTCTAGGCTTGGATTTTGACTTCTTGAGGTAGGTTATGGCTTAACTTCTTCAGACAAGGCTGGATAGTTAACCATCCTTATAAATCATGCTATGATTTAGGGAATTACACATAAAAATAGTATTAGAGGTTATTTTTATTATTGTGTTTCCCATCTGGGGGCTTATATACATATTGTTATTGATTTGAGATGTTATAGTTAGTGTGATGCTAGTGTGGGGGCTTTATTTAATATTATAGGAATTATTTGTGCATTTAATGCTACTACTATTATTGTGATGCTCATGTGGGGGCTTCAATAGATATTACAGGCCTTATTTGAACACTATTTTTCTCTATCATTATAGTGATGCCCAAGTGAGGGATTGAAAAAAGATTATTAATGTCTTGCTTGACTGTTCATTCCAGTGGCATGATGCAAGGGCTTATATCATGAATTATCGACATATTAAGTTGATTCATATCTCAACTTATACTTGTATTTAATTGATTATCATCTTCTTACTGATTTATTATGAGCATTACATCCTCATTTCATACATATATATTCATGAGATACTAGTACTACTGAGAAACACCAATTTTTGAAAGAAATTGAGACACTTTATCAAATCGTTGATCATGAACATTATCTAGCAAGGTTGATTTAGATACTCGATTGAGATTTGTGAAAGTATACAGATTGCGAACCCCCATGGGTCCTTTGTTAAAGTGCTGAGGCTCAAAAGGTGTATACAAAAAGTTATGTGATGACTTACATTTGTCATGATCTGCCGTCATTACATTTTTAACTCCCCAAAAGTTTCCAAGATAAAATTTGTCCCTAAAAGTATCAAGCATGGGCTTCTATAGTGAATTATACTCAACTCCCTATGGAATTCTTTAAATTTTAACTTTTCATTATGTAGGTGATTGAATAAGCTTTCCGTTGATATAAGATTCGTCCAAAATGGACACCCGATGAGGGAGTTATGGCTATTTTATGTGCTAGTCATAAAACATCGTCATTCAGGTATTTAGCACGCCACGGAGGATCCCAATTTTGCATTCGTCACTTTCCAGTGAGACTCCATGATCTTGGTGCATCGCGGAGTGAGACAATTTCCCAATTGGCAATTTCCAGTGAGCCACCGCGATTGTGGCGCGTTGCGGGGGCCCATAAAATTGGGTACAAGTTATATTTTTACTCCGTCTCATTAAGGGTAAACATGGTACTTCTCCAACCCCTAATCATCTCTAACACGGAGTTTAATCCCAAGAACACCAAAGTAAGTTTATTTTTATCAAAATCTCTCAAGAAACTCCATTAGGGTTTCATACTAAAAATCCTCATAGCTCAAGATTTAACCGTGGGTTTTAGAAGATAATTTGAGATTTGGAATCCTCGTAGTGTAGGCTCCAAGAATCATCCATTTACTTTATGAAATAGAGTTACGTGGGGTTGTCCTAAATTTCATGGGCATGATTTTTGAAAAGAATTTACACAATACCTCACTATCTATACGTATGCATATGTTTTTACAAGTGGGGTTTTGTTTTAATATCAATGACATGTTTTGTGATATGGTTTTGAAAGAAATATTAAAATATCATGGGGTTGTTGACTTGCATAAATTTTAATTGTTGAATTGTGAACATGTGATTTGAATTTCAAAAAGGTGCGATTTATATGAATTGTGAATTCTTTAAATTCCCCATGATAATGTTTTATACCCCACACTATTCTTGTGTTAAACCATCGAGAGCATCAGTTTTTGCAATTGACATAATATTACTCATAAATGATAATGTTTCTTAAAACTATTACATGTTGAGAACCATGGTGCATATGTTTGATGTGTGTGAAAGTTTTATATATGTGCATGCTGTAAATGTCATGAAAAGTTGGAGAATTGATGTGGTACTTTGACTTGCAAGTCAATGGTATGATGATACCATATAAATGTATGCCATGACAGAGTTAGAGTTTGATTTAAGAGAGTTAGATGGTTACCCGAAGAAAGTATGAGTTGAAAGACACTATGCTAGAAATCGTGATTTGTCGACACGGGATTATGGTACCATGCTTTGTGATCTTGTGTACCTTGATTCATGTAGTCCCAAATTAGGACTATGGTTAGGTACCCTTCTTTGCGATTTTGTGCACTACCATGACATGTTGACGACTTGATTAGGGATTTTGGCACCCTGTTGTGTGATCTTGCGTGTCCCCCTTATAGATACTCCAATCCTTGCGGAAAACTTGGATTGGGGGCTTGGCCGCCTAGTCAAGGGCGGATTCCATATAGCCCATGGAATTACATATTGTAGGGTGTACCATCTAGCTAAAAAGTAAGACAAAGAGTGAGTCATCGTTTCAATGAAATATTTCAAAGTCTTTAAAATGCCCATATGATTTCTTACTATAGGTTATGTTTATGAACTATTTTAAATTGCTCTTATATATGTTGATTATAAATGACTATTTTGGATTAGCTCTGTGTACCAGTACAGCTGTATTGACCCCCCCTGTCCAACCTCTTAGGTTCTGAGGCACAGTCTAGGGGGCAAGATAAGCAGTAGATAATTCAGACAGCAGAAGAGATTGTGCAGTGGTGAGCCTTCTATATTTTGGAAGGCCTAATGTCTTACAGATATTCACCATTCTACAGTTTTGGTGTACTGGGGGCCTTGTCCCAGACTTCAGATAGTATTGTTTTGAGATTTAGTAGAGATTTCGCAGACTGAGTCGGATGTTATTTAGATATTGTTGGAGTTTTCCTTCATTGTTAAACTGATTTCAGAGTATGACCATGTTTTCGTATTCAATTTATAATTCCGCATTTTTCTTTCTTATATGAATGTTGTGCATGATTACCAAATAGAGTGGGATATTCGGGCCTTCATGGGTTAGATGTCCATCACGGCCAGGCCCTAGTTTGGGTCGTGACAACATTGCATTGCATCATTTGTATTTCTTATTTGTGTTTATTGTCATGTACTTAGTTTAATATATACACACACACACATACACACACACATTACAGACGATTTAAGCTACCATTGGGAAACTTTTCTGTTTGTAGGCGGAACATGATCATATTATCGTTTACTTGTTTAGTTTTCTACTCTGCTCAGTCAGCCTATGATACTTATTGAGTACAAGTAGATCGTTCTCACTCCTACTTCTGTGTCTTTTTGGTGAAAATTTTAGTACGAGTATGACCCAAGGTGGCTGGTCTCGTGCTGTGAGATGTTGATAATCGAGGTACTGGTGAGCTTCAGAGTTCGGGGAAGATTTTGGACCTCCTCCTATTCTATCTTGTCTTTATTTATTTTCAGGGACATATTATGTATTTCAGACTTCGATTTTGTATTAGAAGCTCTTTATACTTGTGGCACAGGTTTTGGGGATTGTTGTATTTCCTTGAATATTTAGGTTATTATCAGTATTATGACCGGACTTCATTCTAGAATGTCTTGTCTTTATCTCTACTCTGGGATGCCGGCTTACCTACCAAGGATGGGTTGAGTTAGGTATCATTATGACCTCAACTTTTGATCTGTGATACAAACACTCTCCTAAACTTTGAATAATAATTATCCCCCCTCGAAATTATTCAATGCAATTTCTATTTTTCCTATGACATTTTCAATCTCCCATTTATATTATCTATCTTTATTTTTCTTAACCTAGATATTTACCATTTTTATTTCATTTTATTAACATTATTAGTAAAATGATTCTCTTATAAACTAATTATAAAATCTAATGCTATTTTTTGTGACCAGTATTTTTATATTATATGTATTAAGTATGCATGTGTATTTGCAATTATGTATGTATGTGTATTTTAACTCTATATTATTCTCTAATGTCTATATAAATTAACGAGTTTTGGTTGTCAATGGTGAAATATTTTAACAAAATTATTCTTTTATTTTGCTCATTTATTTCATTATAGAAATCGTTAACTTTTATACTCAATTAATATTTCTTATCATCTAAAATATAATATTTATTTTTTACATAAAAATATATTATATAGATCAAAATAAAATTTGTGATTATAAGGAAGTTAAAAAAAATACAAAGATTGATAATACAAGGGTAAAATAGGTATTTTGAGAAAATAATTAGAATATTGGAGAAAGAGAGATTATTGTTCCAAATTGAGAAGATTATTTGATTTTTAAAGCAAATTAGGAGGTATAAACAATTTTCACCCTTGTGCATTTTGTGTCCCACTGATCGACCTCTTCATATGTCAGTCAATCATTTGTGTTTCACTAGTATCAGTTAGGGATCATTTAGTAGGTAGAATAAATTATCCTGAGATTATAGTCTTTGTATCATAATTCGTAGAATAATTTATACCATATGTGAGATGGTATAAAATAATTTCATGTCAGACGGAATAAGATGGGATATTCCAAAACTAAGCTTAACAAGATGGGATACTCTAGAACTAAGCTTAACATTAGATTTGTATCATGTTTGATTGATGATATAAATTAGTTGCAAAATAAATTCATACCATCAACAAAACATGATAGAAATTTAGTACCAGACTTAACCATGGGATATCCCACCTTACACCGCGTACCAAATGACCCCTTGCTCCTCAAATTATGGTGGCCATATTTGTTTTTGACTTTTCCTTTAAAAAATTCAATGAGACATAGTAAATATTTTAGTCCTTCTCCACTTACCCATTATGAAGAGTTATTTATTCAATAAAATGAGTTGCTATTTCAACTTTAATTTGCATCCTTGGTTCATGTTTCATGGTTAGAAGTTCAATTACATATTTGATAAAATTTGGAGCTCAAATATTGGTGGGCGTTACAACACTCACTGTAAGCAAATCTGCTCCAACCTAAGTGTTAGGATTTACTCGGCACTTGTGGTTCTAGGACTTGACAAGCTATTTGGTGGACTAGTTGTGGTCCCTGCAAGATTGTCTATACAGGGGTGGAGTTCGGTAGGAACAAGTTCATCAAATCTCTTTTGACAGAAAATTACACTATTTATATGTAGTTAAGCTTATTTTTTATTTCTATATAGTAAATGTATGTTGAAACACTTCAACTTCTTCTTGTTTTTACATTTTTGTATTTGACATTGTTGAAAAACAACCATACGCAGGGAAAGAAAATTAATAAGACCACTTGCATTAAATATAGACAATTTATAATCATAAATTTTAATTAAAAAATCAATACTTAGATCTTGAAGCATGACCACGAGCGCAAATAAAAAATTAAAGCATGAGCAAGAAATTTCCATGAAATTATTTTTCGGATCCATGATCTTCTGTGATCCGAATAGCATTAGAATAAGAAAAATTCATGTGGTTAATTTCTCATGGCAGAACGCAGAAAAATGCTTAGCCTTCTTGATGGAATACGACCACCTTATATAAACACAAGTTTAAGAAATGAATTTCATTAATTTCTATTATTCGATCACAGCAGGGACCACAAATTTAATTTGCGAGGCTTTTAATTATGCTTTTAATTCGTAAATTGAATAATTAACCTACCATAATAAATTATAGATTAGTCCACTAAAAATTCATAATTGCACTTCTCGAAATAATTTCAAAATTATTCATCAAATTTTATTTTAACTCCCCACGATAAGATTACATACACCAATCCATCGAATTAAACTTCTGATTGTTTAATTTATTGATTAATTTAATCTTTTATCCCTGCACCTAACTTTTTTCATGTGACGGCTACAAAATTCACTTGTAGGGTTTTTACATGAAAACTTATAAGCTGCCATAAAGGGGTATAATCAATCTCAAGGACGTGATATGAATTCTATCAACTAATCATTATTTCATAAATGTCATTTCTTATCATCTAACCTATTGGGAACATTTTAACCCATGAAGAGTTTCACCCTTTGATAGATTAAGATAACAAACAAATGATATTGATCATAATAGTTATGTCAAGATTAAGAGTATACACACATTTAATGATCTAGAGAAGTTGTTTATAATTATTCAGAACATAAATATCATCTCTACTTAGTCCGTTCAATACACACAGTGTACTAGCACAAGAAGTTGGATTAAAACCATTTCCATAATTAAGATTAGATTATATTTAATCTTATGCAACAATCATCAAGATGTTTTCCCAGATTCATCTTTGATTGTGAACATAATATTTATACTTATTAAAATTGATGGTTTAATCTTCCATACATACGCTAAATTTTATACATAAAATCACTACTATATAATTAAATGGACACATAATCGAACGTATGATTTATTTAATTCTTTATCAAAATTAAATAAATAATTTCTCTATTATAAGTACCATATCCAACCACATAGTATATATCCCAATAATCCCCCACTTAGACTTTTAGCCATAGCAAGTGTTAGAATATATTATTTATAAACTCATGGTTAGTGCTATATATCCCAATAATCTCTCACTTAGACTTTTAACCATGCATCTAAATTTTATAGTCATTCTTATTACATGAATAAAAGTCTAAAAGAACTTGTCATTTGTCAAGTTATCTTTTGATACAACTTCGTCTATTAGTGCTTTATCATAACTGATTAGTTTTATACTAAAACCTTTAGGAATTCTTTCATGAAATTATTCCAAGATTATACATCAAATTGATCTTGTCTACTACTATCCCACTACGACCAAGTACTACGACCACTATAGTCACACTATCAATTTTTAATATTAATAACTTCATGTCGTTATCTTTGCTCAACATTTTTCACTATTATGAGTAGATTTTTGTACATCTATTAATGGTTTTTCCACTACTTAAATGTAATGGAACGTTAATTCTGACGTGTTGATTAGATGTTCTTGAACTTCTAAATATTCATATGACTCATTTGTTATTTCTTTGTCCAGTTCCTATAAAACAAGTTGAATTGTAGAAACATGATTTATTAAATGTCTTTTCAAAAATCTGGCATTTGGTTCGATAGTACCATAATTTTTTTAGGGACAACAAAATAAACCTCCTTTCATTTTCTTTGGATATCCAATAACCATGTACATATTTATTCTTAATTCAACTAATATTCCTTTCTTTTTAGCATATGTGTTGGACAAACTCATGCAAGCTAGTCTTACATCCAATCCACAATTCTGTAAGTATCAGAGGAACGAACTTAGAAGGAATTAAATAATGCACATTTCAGTTCTTAGGACTTATTCAAAATCAAAAAAAGAAATAAGTACGAATTAGTCAACAATTAATCTTACTATTTTCATAAGAGCTTTATTTATTTACTCTTATAAGATGGATTAACATTAATCAGTTTAAGAGACACACCAATAATAAAAGTTTGACACATCAATGCACCACATATAAGAGATAAAATATTTATCAAGCTCAATAACATAAAAGTTAAAAGAGAAATAAATTGGATATCTATCTCTTATTTGGTTAGAAATCAAAATTAAAATTTTTCTAATAGAAGGTACATGTACAATGAATTCTTTTCATTTATTTCTTATTTCTGCTAAAAGAAATTCTTGATTTGAAGCAAGTGGGCTGAACTAAGACATGTTTAATCTGAGAGATATAGACATTAAATAGATCATCAGTTATACACATCATACATATGATCATGCATATAGAATAGCTAGATTCTATATGAAAACTCAACTAGTCATGAAAACTGTATGAATCATGTTAGATAATCCACCCCATAAATTAAAGCAGGATCAACTCAGATAGAGAGTAACTATCGATTTAAATCAGGCAAATATCCTATATTATAAATTTTTGTTCCATTGAACCAACATGTAACTCAGATGGAGATTTAATACAAGTTATGAACAACAAGATATAAAAAACATAGTAACTAATTTATTCGATGAGGAAAGAAGACTAGTGTCAAGATATAAACTCATTATATTATTGTTATGCATCAATGGATACCATATAGATTGAATCCTACCAATAATGTTTCATAAATTTATAATGCCCCGAGTCTTTTTCATGGATGCTACACCATGCTCATAATCCAAAAGGACCATAAGCGAACCCATGATTGGTACTTGCTGCAATAACTGAATGATATTATGGTATAATGCAGAATAATAGGCTGAAATGCCATAAGGTTAAAAAATGTAATACTGATGAAAAAAATGATTAAGTCTGATAAAACACCAAAATCTAAAATAATGAATACTGACTAAACATCTAGTTTGAAAAGCCTCTAACTATACTGTCTGAACTGTGGAGTTGATGGGACAATCCCCCAACTAACTCCATCTACCTAAGTACTGAATGTAATGAGATAATGAAATAAAAGAATATCCTCAAATGATGAGGACTCAATGCTAGTCTACTGCTGCTAGCTGAATCTGAATCTATATACGCATGATCAAGAACCTGAGTGATCGAACCTATGGTATAAAACACCATAGTGATGTGTGAGTAGACGCTAATATATTTGGGGCTTTTAACTGAGAAAAATTGCAAAGTCTTAAGCAACTTTTGTCATTTTTGATTGTTTTCTCTTTGATATTGCAGTAAAAGTCAAGATGCAAGAGAACCAGCAATAATGGAAGTAAAAAAGTTGATTTCTAAGCAAGTTGAGAGGGAAGTATAGCTAACAACTTGTCTGATAAGTCGTGATGACATCTGTGATAGGCCGTCAGAAGTGTGATAAGACGTCAGGCTCATCATTAGGCTTAGGCAGGGAATGGGATTTGAAGTGAAGATGCAATGACAATTCTGATAAGTCGTCATATGTATGATAAGCAATCACATCTCATCGTCAACTTAAGGCAGAGATTGTCAAAAGTGAAGAGGAGATGACGACATTCCTGATAAGTCATCAAACTCCTGATAAGCAGTCACACACGTCGTTGCTTATTCGAGAAAATACTGTGATCTATGATTTTTTTTCCATAATTAGGATGAAGTATTTAAAATATATGGTTAGGGTTTTCTAATTAAAAAGGGGGTCGGAACATCTTAAACTTATTTCAAAGGAGTTCACCTCTCTTTGGGGGCTCTTAACTTAGAATTCAATTTTCAAATCTTTGATTTGGTTGTGGGTATTTTCTCTTGAACTTAGAAGAGAATCAACTTTAGACTTTATCTTTAGTAAGTTTAATTACTCTGAATGATGATTATAATTGTTTCTATCTCTTTCTTTCTCATGTGGAACTAAAACCTACAACTAGGGTTGTAGGATCTATGATTATTCCCCCATGGATGTAATAGTTGGTTAGGGTTTGAGTGATTATGGGGACATCTTGATAATTTCTTTGTTATGATTGTTATTTATTAGTTGCAAACAATAAATCCCACCTTATGTTGATTTTTTTGAATTGATAAATAAACTAAAGGTAGCGAATTATCAACAAGGATTTTGGAAGTTTAAGCTCTTATCTAATGATTAATGCTGTAACAAGATTCATCAACTTGAGATAAAATCAGTATGAATAGAATGATTTCCTAAGTTCGAGAGAATTAGGGAGTTCAACATCTAAGTAGGTTGAGAAACACTTAGATGGACTATCGAAACTGATAATTTGGTGTTTCCTACAAGTCATGAGAACTCAATACTACAATTATTATAAAATGGATATTAATAATCATAGTGATCACAACCCTAGTTCCTCTCTATTACTAATTTGAGCTATTGAAATTTTAGTTTTGAGCTCTGAAGCAAGTTAAAACTTTAACATTTGTTTTATCATAAAAAACCCCCCATTTTATCTTTTTGTATTATTTGTTTGAATTTAACTTATAGCTATAGTTTCAAATTAGTTTAATCGCCACTCACATTGTTCCCCGTGGATTCGACCCCAACTCCAAAGTTGGGTAAATATATTGACGATGACCACTTTGTACTAAATTGACGTGTAAGTTAAGCGTTATTAAAAATGGCGCCGTTGCCGGGGAACAATTTGGATATTGATTTGGTTTGGAATTTTAGCCTACTTGCTTGAATTCAAACTTGTAAATATTTGTTTTTAGTTTTCTTTTATTTCTTGTGTTGGGTAGATTTTTATTTTAGTTTACTTATTACTATGGCATCGTGGAATGAACATGAGCTTGGTGGTTGGAAATCTTATCATGATGATCTTTGTTCATATTGTGATGGACCTCACTTTTGGAAAGATTATAGCTATGCTCCTCGAAGAGAGATATGTGCACCATATCCATCCTACCAGGAGTATGATTGTTCTTTATGTGGTGGTCAAGATGGACATTGGAGTGATTGCCTAAATGCCCCTCCCTCTATTATGCTAACCCAAATTCTAGTCTTTCTTATGATTTTGATAAGTCTTATGATCAAGAAAAGGAAGAACGAAGCACCGGGAAGAGTGGCATTAAAGCTATATTTCAACAAATGTTAGATCTCCAGAAAGAAATGTATGATATTGTATGTGATATATGTCAAGACATGAAGCCAATTATTCATGAGGAGATGGATGTAGAGGTTAATTATTTGAAGCATTCTTCTATATTATGTTTAGATGATATCTTATCTATGGAATCATTGAAAATAATGGAAGAGTGTGAAGATGAAGAGCAAGAACCCTATATTGATGTTGAGCAACCCTTAGTGATTTCCCAACCAACTAAAACAACCATGAGAGATAATTCCAAAATTGAGGACATGGTGCTAGAGGCAAAAGAAGAAACAGAGAAAATCTCTAATAAAGATTCTAACCTAATTCAAAGTAAAGATGTCGAGAAGGTGAATAAAAGTGAGTGTGTAGTAGATAGTGTAAATTTTTAAGTCGGATTGATTGGGCCTCATTCAAAGCACTTTTCTACATTATGTTTAGATGATATCTTGTCTGTGGAATTATTTAAAATAGTAGAAGAGTGTGAAGATGAGGAACAAGAATCCTATATTCTTAATTTTACACTAGAAAAGCAATATAAAAACACACCTCACTTTAAGGCCGAGTGGTTTACCACACTCAATCCATTACTCAACTTCTTAATTTTTGTGCCACCCCTCTATGATCGAGGCAAGAAGATGGACTCCAAGTTGGGGGTGAAATTCATATCCTCAAGGTGGAGGAAAAATCTGAGTTGGGTCATGCCGCGACATTAAATTAGGCACTGCATGGGAGGCAACCCAAGGTATTTTATTGTTTGTATTCGTATTATGTGATTGACATCAGATCTTCGCACCCATGGTGCCATAGGTATGTTTCTAACTCTCTTGTTTTAGTTTGACGGATTGAGGGTGGGGCTACTTGTGGGTGTTGATATCCTCTTGGGATTTTTGTTGCTGTGCCTCTTTTCCCCGGAGTCTTGTCCCTAGTAGAGCCGGCATGTTTAGGCGTATTGTGATTTCTTGTAAGTTATTGTAGTTGACTAGGAGAAATACAAGTACCTTAGGCAGTTAACATATTTTTGTTAATTTTTGAACACCTCTCCAATGGTCTATTTTATAACTGATTGATATGCATTTATGTGTGACCACTGTGCATCTTGTTATGGCATTAGCACTAGTGACATGATAAACATTGCTAAATAATTGCATGAACTAAATGGGTAGTACCTTGTGATGTACTTTTATGCCATATGTGTGGGAGATACTACCTAGTTCCAGTTGTGTGTTGAATCTAAAACTTGCCCGGTTGTCTTGCCTTGATAGTAGGATAGTGGTTAGGAAAGGATCATAGGCCGTTGTTGATATTAATCCACTTTTAGCCTAAATGACCATCTATGAGTGAATAATATCCCTTGATCCTAATTTTGAGCCTGAATGCCTATTCTTTTTATTATACCTATCACCTTTCCATTTATATCACAATAAACCTGGTCCTCTTTAGATATTGTGCACTTTGACTTAAGCAAATAGCCTAAGTTGAGGGTGGCTATCATAGGGGTGCGTGATGTAAAGTAAGTATGAAGAAGGTTAAAAAAATGCAAGGCTGGGTGTGGTAAAAAAAGAATGAGAAAAGAAATGTTGTGAAAAAAAGAAAATGAATGAATAAAAACTGCACCCAGCTTTAATGTGCTTTAATCAAGAAAGGGAGAAATAAGGTAAAGGTTAATAAGTGAGACCCCAAAAATACTCAGTGCCAAGGAGGCTTAGTTACTTTAAATATCCCTGTCTATCATACCATCCCCAAGCATACATTACAAGCTAAAGAAAAGTCCTATAGTGATCCTAACTTAATTGTCTGAAAGTTTTGGTAATGAAAATAAGCGTAAGCTTATGGTATTTGGCATACATTGACTGGAACTTCTTTCTGAGAGTGAGTGTCTCTTGATCGTCCTCGCATTTACATTCTTGAGTTCACATATGAGTGAGGAGGGACCTCTTTATTGTAAGGGCACACTGGTTACGTTGCTAGTTGCTAACTTGTTTGGATAGTTTAATCTTGGTACATGCATGGTTGTTGTTGCTGAATTGATGCCATATATTAATTTCTGTGTGTCGCATTATTGTCCTTCAATAATATGCACAATTGGTTTTTTTAAATTAATTGAACTTGAAGATGGTGAAGATGTTTTGAGATAATATGGATGGTTGAATGCCGAATGTACTTTGTATCCTCTTGGTTGTGTTTGAGTTGATTGAGGACAAGTAATTGTTTTAAATTGAGGCTGTTGATGTGTGAGCAGATGCTAACACATTTGAGGCTGTTAACTAAGAATAATTGCAAAGTCTTAAGAAATTTTTGTCATTTCTGATTGTTTTATCTTTGATATTGCAGTAAAAGTCAAGATGCAAGAGAACCAACAATAATGGAAGTAAAAGAGTTAATTTTTGAGCAAGTAAAGAGGGAAGTATAGCTGACAACTTGTCAGATAAGTCGTCAACCTTGTGATAAGTTATTAGAGTTACCGTCAGCCTTTGACAGAGAATGAACTTCAGTTAGAATTTGTGACGACATCTGTGATAGGCCGTCAGAAGTGTGATAAGCCGTCAGGCTCGTCGTTAGGCTTAGGTAGGAAATGGGATTTGAAGTGAAGAAGCAACGATAATTCTGATAAGTCATCACATGTTTGATAAGCCATCACGTCTCATCGTCAACCTAAGGCAGAGATTGTCAATAGTGAAGAGGAGCTGACGATATTCCTAATAAGTCGTCAGACTCCTGATAAGCTGTCACACACATCGTCGCCTGTCTGAGAAAATACTGTGATTTATGACTTTGTTTCCATAATTAGGATGAAGTATTTAAAGAATATGGTTAGGGTTTTCTAATTAAAAAGGGGGGCAGAACATCTTGAACTTATTACAAAGGAGTTCACCTCTCTTTGGGGGCTTTAACTTAGAATTCAATTTTCAACTCTTTGATTTGGTTGTGGGAATTTTCTCTTGAACTTAGAAGATAATCAATTTCAGACTTTATCTTTTGTAAGTTTAATTACTTTGAATGATGATTATAATTGTTTCTATCTCTTTCTTTCTCATGTGTAACTAAAACCCACAACTAGGATTGTGGGATATATGATTATTCCTCCATGGATTTAATAGTTGGTTGGGTTTGAGTGGTTGTAGGGACATCTTGATAATTCCTTTTTTATGATTGTTTTTTATTGGTTGCGAACAGTAAATCCAGCCTTATGTTGATTTGCTCCAACTGAGAAATAAACTAAATGTAGGGAATTATCAACAAGGATTTAGGAAGGTTAAGCTCTCATCTAATGACTAATGCTATAACAAGATTGATCAACTGGATATAAAATCAGTATGAATAGAGTGATTTTCTAAGTTTGAGAGAATTAGGGAGTTAAACATCTAAGTAGGTTGAGAAACACTTAGATGGACTGTCAAAATTGATAATTTAGTTTTTCCCATAAGTCATGAGAACCCAATACTACAGTTATTATAAAATGGAGATTAATAATCATAGTGTTCACAACCCCCGTTCCTCTCTATAACTGATTTGAACTACTGAAATTTTAGTTTTGAGCTCTGAAGTAAGTTAAAACTTTAACATTTGTTTTATCATCGAAAAAACCCCTATTTTATCTTTTCGTATCATTTATTTGAATTCAAATTATAGCTATAGTTTTAAATTAGTTTAATCGCCACTCACATTGTTCCCCGTGGATTTGACCCTGACTCCAAAGTTAGGTAACTATATTGACGACGATTGTCTTGCACTAAATTGACATATAAGTTGAGAGTTATCACATAACACAAGAGAAAAGTATGCGTCAGTACGTTTGAATGTACTGGTATGCAAAGTAAGGTAGGCTGATTGCAAGGGTTCACACGCATGAACTATAACTGACTGAATAACATGAACATGACTATGTGAGAATACATGCATGAATACATAACTGTAACTGGTGTCATAATGATTCTTAATACTGAGTTTACTGATAACACAGATTACTAATAACTAATATAACTGATAACTGATATATTATTTGCTGAGTGCATGTATCTGACAGTCCTGTTTTTGATGAAACTAGCTAAGTTCCACACTGAGCAGAGTGACTGTATCTTACAATCCTAAAATTTGTAGAACTATCTGAGTTCTTTACTAATGACTAAGACTGAGACTGTGGGAGGTAATTATCTAACTGACATACCCCTTTTCTGAATATATTTGGGATCCAACCTATAATCCAGTTGGAAGGGTGTCAGTACCTTGCTACGGGTAAAGACACTAAAGAGATACATTTATCTGGAAGGTTCTCAAATGAGAATGGTGGGACCCTCAACTGTCAAGTTAATCCACCTTATCAACCCTCAATTAACTAGTTTAGATATCTCAACCTACGCTCGCTACGTAGTTTTGGAATTCAAGGACTACTTCTAAGGATCATTCCGTCTGCTAGCAGGTGAGTCCCCATCCTTGGGTTTACTCGATGCTGAATCCTACTCCCAACTGAATAGACACTGAACTGATTTCCTAGTTCACACTAGACTGGCCTGATCTGTTACTGATTGTACTGATTAACTGAACTGAACTGAGTTTAGTAAGTTCCGTTAACTGACGGAATACTACTGAGTTCTATTATCTGGCCGAGTTTACTAAGGACTGAACTAAATACTGAATGGGAATGGATTGATACTAAGTTTACTGACTTTTCCTGAGTTCTGCAACTGAACTAGAGTACTACTGATCGTGACATGATTGAGACTGTATGTAACTTAATCTGGCTCTAGGCAGACAACTAAATTATCGGGTATTAAATACCCCGGGACTCGATAGCATGAAAATAATAAGACATGACAATTCTTGAATACTTGACAATAGTCAACAACTGCAATACGATCAATAAGGCATTTCATCAATCACTTGAAAGTTATAAACTTGTACATGTATAGGAATGCATACTAACACATTATAGTTTCATTAAACCAATCCCATGAGCATTCCATCAAACACATACAAGGTATAGCTTTAACATGGAAGGCATTGTGAACATGTGGGTATAACATAAGTTCATCATTCAGACCACCAAAGGATCACAAAAGCACCATAGTCTCAAATTAACATTTTATCAAACACATGGAAGGAGTAGCTTTAAACTTGGGTATGATCAACAATGCTAATATTTCATGACTTCATAATTCAAGGGTTTCAATATAAGAGAATAAAGATTCAACTTACATGCTATCATAATATCAAGAAACACATAAAGATTTCAACTTGGAACACATTCCACAAATCAACATGATTACATTCAAACCCATAACATGGAAATCACAATTTATGTTTTTAAAAGAAGTTTCTTGAACTCCAAGGGTGGAAGGGATCCTTGGATGAACACTTTACATACCTTGTTGAAGAATTTCTGGAAATTAATGATGGAGATCATGAGTTTTTGATTTGAAATTAAAAAAAAAACTAAGGCTTATTCTTGAGAGAAATTGAGAAAGAATGTGTCTTTTTTCTTCCTAGGGTATTAAATTTCATATTTTGGGGGATGAGAGTCGGGGAAAAGAGACCCAAACACCCCTAAGAATGCAGTCTTTTAATGAGTGAAAATTGGATTATCGACGTGCAGGTCGATGTGGCAAGGCACTGGCACCAACGGATATCCAACGTATCGCGCCAAAATTACGCCGACTCACTAGAATTTGACGTTGGTAGCTAGAGAAAATATTAGTCAATGCGATAGGAAATGCGGCGTACCAAAATCGCATTGGTACACAATTTTGGGATTCCAAAGGAGCTTCAAACGAAGTCCAAAAAATCCAAAACTTGTCCGGGAATACCTATTGACCTTCCTGATGATGAATTTACTAAATTATAGACATTGAAAGGACTTTAAGGTCACGAAATGAACTACATTTGAATACTTAACTAGAATTTTCTAAGTCTGGGACCCCTTAACAAGCTTAAAGGACTGATTTAAGCTAGGAATTTTACGGGGTCTTACTATATCTCCCCCTTGGGAACATTCGTCTTCGAATGAGACTGACTGAACTAAGAGTACTAGTAGGCTAAATCTACTTTTTGGACATGAATATCTAGTACATGACTATAGGACTAATATTACTTATATACTAAATTACCACAGCGAACATGCATAACCGATACATGAGTACATAACTGAGCTAATTCATGAGTACATGAATGAGCTTTTTGATAAGATGAGTTCCTTATACTGAACATATATATATCTGATGCATGGATACGTGACTGAAATGACTCATGAATATATGAATGAACATGCAATGGTATTTGATACCAAGGTTGTAACTAAAATCAGAATATGAAACTGAATAAGATTACGAAAAACTTTTACCTTATGCTGAGTCTGAGTTTGCGTTAAAGAGGTGAGGATACTTGGTCTGCATGTCTACCTCTTCTTCCCAAAAAGCTCCCTCAACGGACTAATTTCGCCAAAGAACTTTGACTAGAGAGACTTTTTTATTCCTCAATATGTGAGTCTGATAGTCAAGGATTTCAACTGGAATCTCTTCGAAAGAGAGGTTGTTCTGAACATCTTTACCCTCTATAGGGACTACAACTACTGGGTTAGATATGCACTTGTTTAGTAAGGAGACATGAAACACTAGATGGACTGAAGCTAGATCTTAAGGCAATTTGAGCTCATAAGCTACCATACCAAAACGACTGAGAACTTTGAAGGGACTGCCATATCGGGGACTGAGCTTTCCCTTCTTGCCGAACCTCTTCACTCCCTTCATGAGAGATATTTTCAAATACACATAATCCCCAATATCAAACTCGAGATCCTTTTTGCACATATCTGCATATGATTTCTGTCGTCTTTGAGCTGCCATGAGCCTCTCTCTGATCAACTAAACTTCCTCTAAGGTATCAAATACTAGGTCAGGCCCTACAACTATAGCCTTACCCACCTCGAACCAAGCGATTGGAGATTTGTATCTCCTATCATAGAGAGCTTTAAACAAAGCCGTTTGAATGCTGGAATGATAGTTGTTGTTGTATGCAAACTCAATCAAAGGCAAGTGGTCATCCCAACTACCTTTAAAATCTATCGCACACGCTCGCAACATATCTTCAAAAGTTTTAATGGTCCTTTTTTCTTTACTATCTATCTAGGATGAAAGGCTGTACTAAGATAAATTTGGGTATAACACCCTTTTGGAATGCCTTCTAGAAATGAGAGGTGAACTGGGTACCTTTATCTGAGACAATGGACAATGGAACACCGTGTAATCTGACCAACTCTCTGATATAGAGTTTGGCATAATCCTCGGCTAAATATGAGGTATGGACTGGAAGGAAGTAAGCTAATTTGGTCACCTTATCTATGATTACCCAAACTGAATCGTGCTGACAATGAGTATGAGAGAAACCCATCACAAAGTCCATGTTCACTTCTTCCCACTTCTAAGTAGGGATATTGAACTCCTACATGGACCCACTTGGCATTTGATGCCCAATCTTAACCTGCTGACATGTTGAGCACTTAGCTACGAATTCTGCAATATCTCTCTTCATCCCACTCCACTAATAGATCTCCTATAAATTATGGTACATCTTAGTCTCCCCTAGATGAATAGAGTAACGTACACCATGTGCCTCTGCAAGAATTCATTGCCTTAAGTCATCCACACCCAGCACACATAAATGACCCTAAAAATGCAAAACACCATCTCTCTCTTAGGAGAAAACCTCCACCTTCTGATCTCTGACTGATTTTTTTAACTTGACTAAACTGGGATCTCTATCCTGCTTTTCCTTTACTTCAAAAACTAGCGATGATTCTGAACTATTCTGAAACTACACACTACATTCTGCTGAATCGACTAAGCAGACACTTAGTCAGGTAAGCTAATGAACTTCCTGAACTAACTTCTTCTTACTATCCTCAATATGAGAAACATTACCCATAGGCATTCTACTGAGAGCATCAACCACTACATTGGCCTTGCCCAAGTAATACAAAATGCTCATATCATAGTCTTTCTACAACTCCAACCACCTTCTCTGATAGAGGTTTAAGTCTTTCTAAGAAAACACATACTAAAGGACTTTGTGATTTGTGAACACATCTACATGCACCCCATATAAATAGTGCCTCTAAATCTGTAAGACAAATACTACTGCTGCTAACTCGAGATCATGAGTCAGATAATTCTTCTCATGGGGTTTAATCTATCAGGAGGCGTAGGCTATGACCTTACCATGCTGCATAAGGACACAATCCAAACCTACTATGGATGCATCACTGTATACCACAACCCATCTGAACCATCTGGAAGAGTCAAAACTGGAGATGAGGTGAGTTGAGTTTTCAACTCCTGAAAACTCTTCTCACATGAATTTGACCACTGAAATTTGACTTTCTTATGAGTCAATCTAGACATGAGGGATGCAATAGACTGTGGTGATAACCAGCCAAACCAAAGAAACTCCTGATATCTGATGGAGAAATGGGTCTGGTCTAGTTTCTCACTGTCTCAGTCTTTTTGGGATCAACTCTAATGCCATCACCTGAAATGATATGGCAAAGGAATACTACTGACCTTATCCAAACTTCACACTTATTGAATTTGGCAAATAACTAATGATTTCTGAGAGTCTGCAATACTATTCTGAGATGGTCTACATGATCATATTCACTGTGAAAGTAAACCAGGATATCATCTATGAAAACTATGATGAATAATTCCAAGTACTGCTTGAACACACGGTTCATCAAGTCCATGAAAGTTTTTGGGAAATTGGTAAGACCAAAGGACATGACTAAGAATTTGAAGTGACCATACCGAGTTTTGAAAGCTATTTTTATGATGTCATATTCTTTGACTCTGAGCTAATGATAGCATGATCTGAGGTCTATCATAGAGAAGTAACTGGCTCCCTGAGGTTGGTCAAATAGGTCATTGATTCTGGGAGGGGATACTTGTTCTTGATGGTGACCTTATTGATCTGGCGGTATTCTATGCATATTCTGAGAGAACCATCTTTCTTACGCACGAATAAAATTAGTGCGCCCCAAAGGGATTTACTGGGCCTGATAAATCCCTTATCTAAGAGATCCTTCAACTGTTCTTTTAATTCTCTGAGTTCTATAAGTGCCATTGTATATGGAGGAATAGATATAGGCTGAGTATCTGGGAGAAGATCAATTACAAAATCAATTTCCCTTTTAGGAGAAATTCTGGGAAGATCTTTGAGAAATATATCTGGGAATTCACATGCTACTGACACTGATTCAAGAGTAGGGGTTTCTAAATTGGAGTCCTTGACTCGCACAAGATGATAGATACATCCCTTAGATATCATTTTTCTTGCCCAAAGGTAAGAAACAAGCTGGCCCCTAAACACTGAAGTACTACCCCTTCACTCTTGGATGGGTTCATTTGGGAAATCGAATTGGACAATTCTATTTCTACAGTCGACTGAGGCATAACAGGAATGAAGCCAATCCATGTCGAGAATGACATCAAAATCAATTATCTCTAATTTAACTAACTGTGCTGAATGTATTTTCTAAGATACCATAATCGAACAGTTCTTGTATACCCGTTGGGCTATGATGGATTTACCCACTGGGGTAGAGACTGAGAAAGTCTCTGCTAGAATTTTGGGACTGACTCTGAAATCAACTACTATAAAAGGAGTAACAAAAGACAAGGAGGTTCCTAGATCTAGCAAAGCATAAACATGTAAGTGATAAACTTGTAACGTACTAGTGACCACATAAAGAGAACTTTTTAGATCCTATAGATATCAAAGAGCGTGGAGTCTGTTTGGACGTTGCCCACTGGTGGCACTAGATGAGGCACCCTGCTAATTCGGGCGATCGGACTGAGCTGGAGGACAGTTTTGCTGACCCTGAGAATCTGACTGGGTACAATCTCTGACTTTGTTTCCTGGCTTTCCACATCTGAAACAAACATCACTACCTACTCTGCAAATACCCTGATGGTTCTTTCCACAAGTCTAACAAAGAGGATTGGTCAGGGCACTACAGACTCTACCCTGGCACTTAAAGCCTGGTGCCCTATCTCTATTATTGTTTCTGAATTTTAGCACTGGAGCACTAGCTGAGGATGGAGCTGGAACTAAAGATTTTGGGTAAAACTAAAAATGATTCCTACCCTCTAACTTAGGTTGAGCAAAGTTGAAACTACCTATTTTATCTCTCTTATTCTACTTCTCTCTCTCCTTATTCTTCTGCTTCTCTATCTACTGAGCATGGATCATCGGCCCAGCCAAGTCCATCATACTAATCAACATGATGATCCTGTACTCTTTTACCATACTATCATTTATCCCAAATACAAACTTACTCATTCGGGATCTACTATCTGCCACCACATGAGAAACATATCTAGCTAATTGAGTAAACTTGAGAGATTACTCTTTCACTGTCATATTGTCCTACTTTAGATTAATAAACTCTAACAACTTAGCTTCTCTCAGATTTAGGGGAAAGAATCTATTTAGAAAAGTAGTAGAAAACTCTTCCCATTCAATGGGCCCTGCATCTATGGCCCTCTCTACTTTCCACTGTTTGAACCAAGTGTAAGCCACATCCTACAACTGATATACTTGTAGATCAGTACTCTCACTATCTTTCACCTCCATAATATCTGTAATCTTCTGCACTTGATGAATTCCTGAGGGTCCTCATCTGACTTAGATCCTGTGAAAGACGGAGGGTTCATTCGGGTGAAGTCCCAAATCCTGGTTGTTGTAGTATTGTCCACAAGGTTGGCTGGAATGGCAGCTGGACGTTCATTTTGAGAAGAAATTGATTGAGCTAGGGTGGTGAAAGCTCTAAACTCAGCGTGGGAGATATGTTCACCCAAAAGATTTAGCTGAATAGGCTGAGGGGCTGACTAATCTCCCATTCCTCTCCCCCGAGTCCCCTTTGAAGGCACTTTTTGTAGATGGAAGAGAAACTTGTATTAAAAAGAGAGTTTATCTGGAACTCATATTCGCTCATACAACATGAATATTGAAAAAATAACTGTTACTAAACATTTCGTAGCCTCCTGTCAATAATTGTGGCACTCTGCACACCCATGCTCAAGACTCTACTAGATGCGGCTTTCAGACTTCCTAGGACACTATTAAACCTTAGACTTTGATATCAAGTTTGTAACACCCCGAGTCTGTATCCCAGATGCTACAAGGTGCTCATAATCCTGAAGGACCACAAGCTAACCCATGACTGGTACCTGCTGCCATAACTGAATGATAATATGGTATAAAGCAGAATAATGGACTGAAATGCCATAAGGTTCAACTCTATAATATTGATGAAAACAAAAGAATAAAGTCAAATAAAATATTAGAATTTGAAATACTGAATACTCTCTGAACATCTAGTCTAAAAAGCCTCTAACTAAACTATCTGAACTGTGGAGTTGATGGGACAATCCCCCAACTAACTTCTTCTACTGAAATGCTAAATGTAATGAGATAATGAAATAAAATAATATCCTCGAATAATGAGGACTCACTACTAGTCTATTGCTGCTGGCTGAATCTAAATCTATCTACACGTGATCAGGAACCTGAGCGTCCAAACCTATGGTATTAAACACCATAGTGCAAGAGAAAAGTATACGTCAGTACGTGTGAATGTACTGGTATGCAAAGTGAGGTAGGCTGAATGCAAGGTTTCACATGCATGAACTACAACTGACTGAATAACATGAACATGACTACGTGAGAATACATGCATGAATACATAACTATAACTGAAGTCATAAGGATTCTGAATACTGAGTTTACTTATAACACATATTACTGATAACTTATATAACTGATAACTGATAACTGATATACTATTTGCTGAGTGACTGTATCTGATAGTCCTATTTTTCATGGAACTAGCTGAGTTTTGCATGAGCTGAGACTGAGACTGTGGGAGGTAATCATCTAACCGACATGCCCCATTTCTGAATAGATTTGGGGTACAACCTATAACCCCAGTTGGAAGGGTGCCAATATCATGCCACGGGTAAAGACACTGAAGAGATACTCTCATCAGGCAGGTTCTCAAATTAGAAAGGTGGGGCCCTCAACTGTTTGGTTAAGCCACCTCATCAACCCTCAACTAGAAAGTTTTGATGTCTTAACCTACACTGGCTATGTCGTTCTGGAACATAAGGACTGCTTCTAAGGATCTCACTATCTGCTGGCAGGTGAGTCCCCATCCTTGGGTTCACTCGGTGCTGAATCGTACTCCCAACTGAATAGACACTGAACTGATTTCCTAGTTTCTACTATGCTGGAATGATCTATTATTGATTGTACTGATTAACTAAACTAAATCGAGTTTACTGAGTTTCGTTGACTGATGGAATACTACTGAGTTCTATTATCTGACTGAGTTTACTGAGAACTAAATTGAATACTAAATGGGACTGGATTGATACTGAGTATACAGAGTTTTCCTTAGTTCTGTAACAGAACTAGAGTACTGCTGATCATGACATGATTGAGACTGTTCTATAACTGGCACTGGCTCTTGGCACACAGCTAAATTGTCGGGTATTAAATACCCCAGGACCCAATAGCATGAAAATAATAAGACATGACAATTCTTGAATACTTAACAATAGTCAACAACTCATCATATGAGCTATAAGGCATTTCATCAATCACTTGAAAGTCATAAACTTGCACATAAATATGAAAGCATACTAACGCATCATAATTTCATTAAACCAATCTCATGAGCATTCCATCAAACACATACAAGGTATAGCTTTAATATGGAAGGCATTGTGAACATGTGGGTATAGCATACGTTCATCATTTAGACCACCAAAGGATCACAAAAGCACCATAGTCTCAATTTAGCATTTTATCAAACACATGGTAGGCGTAGCTTTATACTTGGGTATGATCAACAATGCTAATGCATCATGACTTCATAATACAAGGGTTTCAATATAAGAGAATCAAAATTCAACTTACATGCTATCATAATATCAAGAAACACAAAGATTTCAACTTGGAACATATTCCACAATATCAACATGATTATATTCAAACCCATAACATGGAAATCACAATTCATGTTTTTAAAAGAAGTTTCTTGAACTCCAAGGGTGGAAGGGATCATTGGATGAACACTTTACATACCTTGTTGAAGAATTTCTAGAAATTAATGGTGGAAATCTTGAGTTCTTGATTTGAAATTAAAAAAAAAACCCTAAGGCTTGTTCATAAAAGAAATTGAGAAAGAATGTGTCTATTTGCTTCCTAAGGTATTAAATTTCATGTTTTGGGGGATGTGATTCCGGGAAAAAAGACCCAAATACTCCCAAGAGTGCGATCTTTTAGTGAATGAAAACTGGATTGCTGACGCGCATGTCGAGACGGTGCGTCGCTGGCACTGATGCGATATGCAATGCGTCGCGCCAAGATCACGCCGATTCACTAGAATTTGACACTGGTAGCTGGCGAAAATATTAACCAACGTGATAGACAATGTGGTGCACCAAGATCACGTTCGTAATCTATTTTGGGATTCGATAAGAGCTTCAAACAAAGTTTGAAAAATCTAAAACCTATCTGGGAACACCTATTGACCTTCCTGATCATGAATTAACTAAAATATAGACATTTAAAGAACTTTAAGGTTGTGAAATGAGATTGCCAACTTTTGAAGGCCTAAAAAATAAACTAAGTCAAAATACTTAGCTAGATTTTCTAAGTCTTGGACCCTTAACAAGCTTAAAGGACTGAATTAAGCTAGAAATTTTGCGGGGTCTTACAAAATTACTCAAAAACTCATCTGCGTGTTTCCAAATGGCTAAAAAATAATATTAATCATAGGAAAGCTATATGCATTGATCATTGGGCAATTTTCGACGAATATGTCAAATTCATGCCAATTAGGGTTTGATAAAATTTAGAACTTTGTAGCCATGAACAATAAAACAATTAGCAGTAGTCAATAGAATGCCGGTAGATAGTCTATTTTAGGTGTAGTTATTCATATCACATACCATTGCTTATTAATGATAATCCGTAATTCCATAACTTGAAATAATCAATCACAAAATTCTTCATGAAATAACAGTTACATTGATCCAACATGTGAAAATCAGATGCAGAGTTAAGTCATGTTATCAATTACTAGCTATTATATTAAGTGAGCTTATAATAATTTTATTCGATATGGAGGAAGACCTAAAGTTGACACATAAATTTTTAATATCTCCCTTACTACATGAATTAATTTCGATCATCACTTTACATGTTATTTTTTCAAACATATAAACTCAGGTGAAGAGTTAATACATGTTATCAATTACTAGAAATTATCGAGTTAGCTTTCTATAAATTTATCAGCTATGAAGAAATACATAGAGTCAACATGTAAATTTATTATCTCACTTGTAATTAAGTGTGAAGATCAAAGAAATTAATTTTCATCAGTCATCACCATTTGATCACGAACAATCTATACATTAAAATATCAATGGCTTAAGCAAATAGACCGATCGGAGAAAACTCTTTGTTCATCATAATTCTCAATCCATGCATAATATTATTTCACATGAAAATAAAATAAGAATATAATCTCAAATGAATAGTAGAAATTATTTAGCAAAATACATAGATAGGCCCCGAAACTTTTTGACTTTTTTTTGTATTGGCTCCTCAATTAGTCCTTGTACCTATTGAACCCTCTAGTTATTCACAAATAGTTTCACTTATGCACAAATTGCACAATTTCAGATTAGGTTTGATGCGTGAATGTCACTTATCATGACATAAAATTTATAACCAATGATACAATTACATGTTATCCAAGTAAAAAAAATCATTTTTTTTTTGAAAAAAATCATTTTTTTGCCTTCTTCCTCTATTTTTTAAATCTTTTTCCACCATTAAACCTCACCTTCACTCCTCCATTTTCCCACCAAAATAACACCCAACAACCATTAGAGAAAGAAAAAGAGTAACAACTTTAGTGAATTCAATCGATTTCTTGGCCCAAGCAACAATAACAAAGAAGAGACTCACAGATTCTAATTTTTTTTGGCAAAAATTTCACCGAAAAACACCATTCTAACACAACCATCCACCTTTTAATACCATTAAACCACCACCAAAACACCCGTAACGGACTCCACCTCATTTTTCGGTGAGCTGCCGGCGAAACCCATCCCACCGACCAACTTTGAACCACCATCCACTTCACCAAAATACAATCACTTTTCTCTATTTTCACACACTCTATCATCAATTTTCCCTGAACAACATCAATTTCAATTTTTGATGTTGAATTTTTGCACAAAACTCAATTTTGATGATGGGAATTTTACCTTCAACTAATAAAGAGGATAATAATAATAATAATAATAATAATAATAATAATAATAAGAGTAAATTATGGCTTCTTACTCTCCTGGTGGAGAGTGTATTGCACATGCCATGCCATGTCAGCAATTGTGTTTAATTGACACCTTTTATGAAGAATTTAGGGGTTCAATAGGTACATGACCTAATTGAGCTGCCAATACAAAAAAACTCAAAAACTTCAGAGGGCTACCCATGTATTTTATCAAACTATTTATTAATAATGAATTCATATTCGAATAATATAACATGTATGTGAAATAAATTAAAGGAATGTATTGAATATTATCTTTACAACACACCACATATATATATTCATGAAAGCCAAATTTCGATGGAAAAAGAACTATCCATGCAGGATACATATATGATGTCAGATTTATTCACTTTAATAAATTAAAGTTAAAGCTAACTCAAATGAAGAGTATACGTATTAATTTAAGTCATGTGAATATAATCATTGTTATCCCTAGTTCTATTGATCCAGTGTGTAACATGGACAAAGAGTTAACACAAGTTATCAATAACTAGTGATTACACCTAGTGATAATCCATAATAAATTAATTCGATATGAAAGACCTAAAGTCAACACATAAATTTATTATTTCACTATAATTTAGTTATAAATAGAGAACAATCTATATAACTACAATTTATTTTTCTTAAAATTAATTTTCAACAACTAAAAAATTTGTCCAAAACTCTATCTAAATGATTATAAACAACCAAAAACTAATGTGATTCATTGCATAGCAGTGATTATTGCTTACTAGGTCATTTTTGATGAACCTACCAAATTTTAGGTCAACCAGAGTTCATAAAAATCTTGATCTCCAAATCTATGACCAAATTCAAAAAGCAACCAATTCAAGCAACATAAGGAAAAATAATATTTTCTATATTCTTATCATAGTGTAATCATATTCCAGATTTAATATATATAAGACCAATGTAGAAAATAGAGTTCTCATACTTAGATCAAATTTCAATCCAAAAAACTATGTAAAACCTATCTAAATGACCTCTTAATGATGAAAACTGCACCATGCATTGAAAATAGTGAATATCGCCCACCAGGTCATTGTCGATGGATCCATCAAATTTCATATTAATTAGAGATCAGGAAATTCATTACTACCAAACTATGACCAAATTTGAAAAAATAACGGTTTAATGCATAGTTAAGGATTAAAAAATATCT
The DNA here is from genome assembly GCF_002878395.1 of Capsicum annuum. Classification (NCBI taxonomy): domain Eukaryota; kingdom Viridiplantae; phylum Streptophyta; class Magnoliopsida; order Solanales; family Solanaceae; genus Capsicum; species Capsicum annuum. The sequence goes on along the minus strand of NC_061120.1, from coordinate 143,949,444 downwards.
ATATTTTCATTCTCTTTATAATTATTCCATGAGCACAAGGCATGCATTGCGTTCTTCTTTGGTAAGACACACAACCCTTATAAAATTGTCCTGTTAAGTCTTAATTAATAATATTTAGAATCCAAGATACCATGTTTTACTTTTATAAAGGTGACAACCTTACTATCTCTTCTCATAAACTAATTATATATGACTTATATCAAATAGTACATCTCTTTCAGGTAAATAAACTTTTACCACCAATATACATTTATTCAGGACAATTTATGTACACCATATTGAGCTAATTTCAATGACTCAAATAAATAGATCACTTTTTTAGATCCTATTTATTAATCATAATTCTCAATCAATTTATTAATATAATCTCACATGTCTAAAGCATTAAAATTTTTGATGATTCTAAATAAATAAACCACTATAGCGGTAACCAATTATTAATCTTAAATTTTTGATATATATATATATATATATAAAGCCGTTGTTGCTTGCTGCTTGCAGGCTCAAAAATTACTCTTTTGCCTCTCCTCCCTGTCTCAATTTTGTTTGATTAGCTTCTTCTTTCGCACAAGCTACTATCTAATGACTCCTTGTTGTGTTTCATTTTGTGATCTTCCTCTTCAGTCTGTGTTTTTTGGATAACTGAGACCCGATGTCGATTTCTAAATTAAATGTCAGCTCCAGGTTTAGGCTGCCCCATTTGATTAGTTCAGCTGTCATTGCTAGAAACCCCAGCGGTTGTTTAGCTGCGTATTCTCCATCTGCCTATCTCACACTCCTAAATCAAATTTGGATTTCTTCTTTCATTTTCCTTTTTGGCATCTTTCTTTCTATTCATAGGTCGGCTTCACGTAGATAAATCTTTGCCTTTCTATTTTAATCAAAGCCCATACAAAACTAACCTTTTACAATGGGGCAAAAGTATTCTCAGATCAATACCAAGAGTGAGTTTCAATATCCCTTAATAGTGGTATTTCAAGGTTTGGAACCTCTCTCTATCTGATATGGTAATGAACGACATCTTCTACAAGATTGGAAATTCCTCAGATAGACGATACCTACCTGTAGATTCAAATTCAAATAAAAAAAGGGACGATGACTTTCTAGGTTTATGGATTTAGTTAGCTAAACTCCATCAAAATCCTTAATTAATATCAACAAGATATCATAACTGCTTAGGGTTGGTTTACTTTGGTTTGAGGAATTTCCAGTCTTGCAGAAGACGTCATTCATTACCATATTAGATAGAGAGGGGTTCCAAACATCGAAAAACCACTATTGAGGGATATTCAAAATAACTCTTGGTATCAATCTGAGAATACTTTTATCCCACTATAAAAGGTTACTTTTGTAAGAACTTTGATTGAAATGGAAAGGAAAAGATCTATCTGTGCAAAGCAGACCTATGGATAGAAAGAAAGATGCAGAAAAGGAAAATGGAAGAAGAAATCCAAATTTTCTTTGGGAGTGTAAGATAGGCAGATGGGGAGTACGCAGCTGAGTAACTGCTGGGGTTTCCAGCCGTGATAATTGAACTAATTAGATGGGCCAGTCCAAAGCTGGAACTGACATTTAAATTAGAAATCGACATCAGGTCTCGATTATCTAAAAAATGAAGACTGAAGTGGAAGATCACAAAATGCGACACAATAAAGGGGTCGTTAGACCGTAGCTTTTGTGAAGAAAGAAGCTAATCAATCAGAATTGAGACAGGGAGGAGAGGGGAAAGAGAGATTTTTGAGCCTGCAAACAGTAAGAAACAACGACTTTATATATATATAGATATAAAATAGTATATACATACAAAGATATAAGAACACCAAGTAATTAACGTGGGCTATGACCTTATGTATTTAAATATAAAAATGTTTTTAATTGTTCAAAATTATTGGTCATTTTGTGTAAGAACTTGATTCAGTGAACTTTTGTTTTTATGTATTTTGACCATTCTACCCCTCCTCGTGATGGCTATGTGTTGTTTCTGGAGTGTAGAGATGGTTAGCATAGTTCCCAATGTAATACAAAATTATTTGTGCGAGTTTGTGATTTTAGAGGTTAAAACGGTCTTATAGTTGACTTCAGTCAACATATGTTGTTTTGTATGTTGGATGTAAAAAAAACTACGCCAGTAGATCTAGAACATCAATTTTGAATTGGTAGCATCGTTGGTTTAATTTTAGGACTTTTAGATCTCATTTTGACTCTTGGTTTGAAAAATTGTGAAATTGGGTCTCGAGGATCAATTTTATGAAAACAACCTCTTTTTAAAAATCTGATGCACCATTGAGTTCGAAACATCAAATTTAGTCTAATAGAAAATTTGTTTACAATTTCAAATAAATCCCGAGGCCTTGATCTTCAACTTTGGAAATTAGCAAAGTTGTTGATACAACTGTATTTGGTGTGGCCTCTTTAGCAAACCCTGCTAGACCAAAAAAGTCTCTTCTTTAATGGCCCACTCTTTTTGGGATGGACAACTGAAGTGGTCAACCCGCACTTTAGTGACCGCTTTAGCAGTCAACACTAGGAGTATAAAAATTTTCTTTTCTCATTTTATCCCATTTTGAGACTTTTAGCTTCGGGTAAAGAGATTTTTGGACGAGTTCTTTGATTTTAGAGCTTGGGTAAGCTCCAAATCACTATTTAAATTATTTTACTTTGATTATTGTTGTCTAAAACTCGTTAATTGTAATTTCAAAAGTAAAAATTAGAAATTTTGGCCCGAAAGGCCTAAAATAGTATTTCTTCAATTTAAACCCCATTTTCATAAGAGTTTTCTTCTATAACTTACTTTAATCATAGGTAAGGTGTTTATAAATAAAAATTTTGGTTTTACCCTTTGTTTTCAAAAACCCATTTCGACTGTCCATTTTGACCATGATTTAAAAATAGACAGTATGAGTATTATTGACTTCTTTTTGACGCGTAGATTCTATATTTGTATGCTTTAGTTGATTTCGAGACTGTTTGAGAAGGAAAACTCTATGTAAAATATTTTAGGCTTGGATTTTATTATCACGAGTAGGTTATATAGCTTAACTTCCTTCAAAATGGGTTGGTAGTTAATATTTATATAAAAGTATGCTATGAGTTTGAGTATCAATCATGAAAATAATATTACAATTATTGGTTGCCCATGTGGAGGCTTATATTATTGTTGTTGATTCTTCGAGATGATATTTACCGCGTGGGGCTCATGTGAGGGCCTTATTTGATATTATTGATATTGTGTATGTATTTGGTTGTTTTCTTCATGATAGAAATACCTAAGTCAGGATTAATGTGATATTAAGATGTCTTACTTGAATTGTTCACTCTAATGGTGCATTGCTTATAGAAATGAAGTCATGGTTGGTTGACATATTGAATGGATTCGAAGCTCAACTGTACCTCTATTGAATGGATTTAAAGATCTTCATACTAGTTTGGTGGTGAGCATTACATCCTCATTATCATACATATATTCATGAGATATTAGTACTATTGTGGAAACACTGATTTTGATAGCAATGAGAAATTTTTACAAAACCCTCTGTCATAGCCCACGAGTCAGAGAGAAGATATAGGTATAGAGATTGAGATTAAGTATTGATATAGAATATGGATTATGAATTCCCATGGGTCCTACTTAGAAGTGTTGAGTCTCAGTAGGTGTATACAGAGGTCATGCAATAACTTCAGCCACATCACATCATCATTATAATCATCATTATGTTTCATATATGCATCTTCAATGTTGTATTTTGTGGTTAATTCAATGCATATTTATTATGTTTCTTTTACATACCTATTTTTCTTTCTTATGTGCTATATTTAGAATTGTTATTGGAGACAAAGTGAGCTATCATTTGTGATATTTTCAGATTGTAGGTGACGTCCTCGTAGTATCTATTTATGTATCTTATTTTCTACTTTGCTCAGTTGATCTATGATACCTACTTAGTACAACTAGACCACACTCAACCCTACTACTCATTTTTTATACAGATTCAGGTATGAGTGTATCACACGATAGCTACCTTTAGAGTAGCCCTACACCTTCTCCTATCTAGTTTATATCTTATCTTGTATTCAGAGACAGACTTGTAGGTTTTCAGATTTTCAGTTGTATTTTCAGACTTTGAGTTGTATTTAGATTTTTCTTACATCGTGACACTAGGTTTGGGATGGTTTATGATATGTATTATTATTCAGACTTCTACTATAATTGTAAATGTATAGTCTGACTTTTCTCTAGAAGTCTCACCTTGGGAATTGTGTTATGATTTTTTATAACATATCAATTTGGGTCAATGGCATAATTTTTAAGAATTATCCATGATAAATGCCATCATGACCTTAGTTTTTCGATCATGACACTTTGGTGATTGATCTTAGATAGATTTATGCATCTTAGTGTCATTATCTACGCTTGTTTAGCCTAGTTTTGAGGATTTATTATGTGCCTAAGGTTTTCTAATGATATAATTGAGCATCTAGGTGTTAAATACATATTTATAATGTTCAACATGTGTTTAAAATAAGTTGGGTCAATTTGGTCACATAGAGTTTAGATGAGAAACTAGTGTTATAACTTGAGCTATGTGTTGTTCTAGTCTATCTCGATGTATTCTATTATATCGTATGCACTAATTCATCTTGTATAGGAGATCATGTATGATTCTAATATTATTGTTTGGAAGACTAAAAAATTGAAATAAAAGTGGAAAGACACCACGAAGCGAGGAAATCAAAGGCAAAATAAAGGAGTTCAAGATGTCTAAATATGATGTTTTTGAGCACATAGGCATTTCACGCCCTTGGACCTCTGTTATAAGGGAGTGCCATGCATATAGACACAAAACAAAAGTTTCCAAAATAGTTTGAATCCATATTAAGGGCATTCCACACCCCTAAATGTGTAGTAACACAAGCGTGCCACACCCAAGGCACCAAAACAAACAACGTTTTTTATATTATAAACAGGAAACTTAGGACTTGTTGCAAATACCTTGGATGAATTTTGGGGATGGAAATACAATTTAGGATGATGAAATTAGGATTCTTAATCTTTATTTTAGTTTACTTTTGTTTTTTATACTTGAATTCCTTAATTGTGATCTGTTGTAAATCTATAAGTGGTTAAACACCCTAATCTAGGGTTGAGGCCAAGAACATAAATACTTGAACTTAGAGTTGGTTTATGTTTATTATCAAGTTTAGTTGTTCATATATCCTTGATATTACTATTCTATGGATTCACGACCCTTAGGATAAGTCCGTATTTTTATTATGAGCCCGAAAGAAGGAACAATAGATTAAAATGTGGGATATTAAACTTTCAAGGGATTGAAGTTAAGAGTTGCATTTATTATAGGAATATACCTAATTCGCCCTACTTGGTTCATATATGGGATGAAATATAAATGCTTTTAACTTAGTTCTCACATTTCCACTCAATGATGTAGTTGTGGGGCTAAGTTAGATAGATGATTATAGGCTCGGAAGACCATAATCAAGTTATCAATCCCGTGAATCAACAACTAAGATAATTAACTAGACTAACAAGAATGTATGGCTAAGTAGGATTGTTCGAAGTGCCTTAACACTGGATTCTACCCCATTATTGTCTCTAATACCTTATATTATCATATTTCTTAGGATTACTTTAAGTTTCCAAATCTAAAATATTTTAGTTACTATTACACTTGTTTAATCATTCTAGTAATACTATAATTAGATTGTTGCTGAGTACAAGTCCCTATGGGATCGGTACTTTGATTTTAAGGGCCACTTTAGTACTTGGAAGACTGCATACACTTGTGCGTGTTCTAGGATATAACAAGTTTTTTGAATCTTTCTATGGTTTAGGGTGAAGTGCTACTATAGGGTTTGTTTTGTTAGTTTTTCACTAAATTTGAAAGAAATTATAAAAAATTTTCTCTTTGTTTGTTTCTAATTTTGTTGTTGTCATCTGGTGGGGGCACACATCAACCACCCCTGGGTTTTTCTTTTTAGTTCTTTTCCAAGGGGCAACCTTTGAACCCAGTATCCCCTTTTAATTTTTAGGAGTAAATTTTAAATCTTTTGTGTTAGGAATAAGTTAGAAGTTCTAGCTATGTGCTATGGTGATTACAAGATGGAAGCGGTTTTGAATGTAAAGGCATGTTGCATGATGTTAATGACTACATTTGAGATATCTAGGCTCATGTATATGACTCTTGAGAGATGTTGAATTAATTGTGAATTCATGCTATTGCTTGGATTAGAGACTATAGTAATCCTACTTGAGTTTAGCATGTGCCATGTGTAATGTGATGCATTTGTTGTATTCCTTGTGGCATATTGATGTCTAAAACTTGCTTGGTGTGTTTTAAAGTGAAATAAAAAATATTGGGTTTAGCAGATGATATATGCATTTCTTTGATAACTATGTTCATACCCTCTTTTGTCTGCCCTTGTTGCATGATCCTAGTAAGCCTCATTAAGCCTTTATTCTATTCTTTGGTAGCCTCATATGTAGCCTATATACCTTTTTGATTGACCCTAAGTTGATCAAAATCTCTTATGAGCTTTAGTTGAAAAATTAATATGATTAAGGAGTGTGAAATTTAAGAAGGAAAGAGGAGAAAGTGAAGCTCTAATGTAGTAGCTATTGGTGTTGAAAAAGCTGGTGTGTTGTGGTTAGAAGTGATGTAATTAAAAGAAAGAAAAACATGCAAATTAAATCATATATTGATAGAAAATACACCCTCATTAATATATATGAACTATCTTAAAGATATTGGGCAAAACAAAAGATATATGTGAAGGTAGAGGTGGTGGAAGTTTGGTTGTTTTGAAAAGAGTTCAACATAGAATGTGATGTATTAAAGCGCTTAGGAAAGATAGTCACTATTACTGGCCAGAATAGTTCCTTCTCATCCTTAGCCTATATTACAACCACTTAAGTCCTATTAGATATTAAGCCTCGATGTTCTGGTATTAGTGGAGTACTACGCTAAGGGCAAGCCTATGGTTCATATTGTGTGACACAAGAATTCTTTGTGAGAGTGAGCGTAATTTGATTTACTCATTCTTGTGATAAATTGCATATTTGTGAATAAATATGGGTAACTCTCTTGTGGTAAGGGTGCATGTTTGCTGATAGCTAGGTGACTTTTATGATCTCTTTGATTAGGTAATGTGCATGAGTTTTCCAACTTGATGGAGTTAATTCTTGAGGTTAGAAGGTTTCTAAGTAGTGTCATGAATTTCAATTATAATAAGGTATGCTTGGTATGGAACTTGATATTCATGTATTCTTCGTAGATTTAGCTTAAGTGTATTACTTATAGGAGTAATGTTGGAATATTCCTCATATATTGCTTAATGTAAAGAGTTCTTTGAGGATGGACAAGGCTTTAAGTGAGGGTTGATGATCTTAGGTGGATTTATGCATTTAAGTGTCATTATTTGCGCTTGTTTAGCCTAGTTTTGAGGATTTATTGTGTGCATAATGAGTTTTTAATGATATAATTGAGAATATAGGTGTATAAATACATGATTATGATGTCCAAGGTGTGTTTAAAACAAGTTGGGAATCAATTTGTTCACATAGAGTTTAGATGAGAAAACTAGTGTTACTAGCTTGAGCTATGTGTTGTTCTAGTGTATCTCGATGAGTTCTATTGTGTTGTATGCACTAGTTTGTCTTGTTTAATGTTATAGGAGATAATTATAATGTTAATATCAATGTTTGGAAGATAAAAAAGCTGAATTTAAGTGGAAAGACACCTAAGAAGCGAGGAAATCAAAGGCAAAAAGGAGTTCAAAATGTCGAAATCTGACATTCCCGAGCACATAGGCATATCACACCCTTGTACGTATGATATAAGGGATTTACAATACCTTAGAAAAAAAATAAATTCTTATGAAACAGTTTTCATCTGTGTTAAGGGCGTGCCACACCCCTAAACATAGAGCAACACAAGCGGTAACCGCCAAGGCACCAAAACAGACAACTTTTGTCATATTATAAATAAGACAATTAGGACTTGTTGCAAACACCTTGGAAGACTTTTAGGGATGGAATTACAGTTGATGAGGCTAAAAATTGGGTTTTTAATCTTTCTTTTAGTTTAATTTTGATTTTTATACTTGAATTCCTTAATTGCGGTTAGTTGTAAATCTGTGAATGGCTAAACACCCCCATCTTGGGTTGAGCCCAAGAACATGAATACTTGAGGTCATATTTGAGATGGTTTATGTTTATTATCATGTTTGTTTGTTCATAATCCTTGTTTTTAATATCCTACATATTCACGACCTTTAGGATAAATCCATATTTCTATTATGAGCTCGGAAGGAGGAACAATAGATTAGAATGTGGGATATATGGAGTGGCATCTTAAACAATCAAGAGATTGAAGTTAAGATTTGCATTTAGGGTAGGAATATACCTGATTTTCCTCATTTGGTTCATATAGGGGATAAAATATAAATGCATTTAACTTATTTCTCATATGCCAGCTCAATGTTGTAGTTGTGGGGCTAAGTTAGATAGGCGATTAGAGGTTTAAAAGACCATATCATATTATCAACCCCGTAAATCAATAACTAAGATAATTAACTAACCTGACGATCTTGTATGGCTAAGTGGGTTTTTTTGTATTTCTTTAACCTTGGATTCTTCCTTATTATTTTCACCAATACTTATATTATCGTATTGCTTATGGTTACTTTAAGTTTGCAAATCCCAAACGTTATTGGTTGTTCTTGCACTTGTTTACTCTTTGTAGTAATACTAGAATTAGATTATTTCTGATCACAAGTCCTCGTGGGATTGGTACTTGGATTTTAAAGGCTAATTTAATACTTGGGATACCATATACACTTTTGTGTGTGCTAGGACACAACAAGTTTTCAGCATCATTGTTGGGGACTTGAAAATTTGCAGTTGTTTTACTTTTTGTTTTTTCTATTTGGTTTCTTTAGTGCTAACAACTTGATCTTGGCTTATGAATTTATAGGCAAAGGTTTGAAACTTATGTAAGATGTCAAGGGAACAAGATTTGTTTGACCCATATCCTGCACCGAAGCAACGATTACATCAGCTAAGGAGAGAAGTAGTACTTCTCTATTAGATACATCAAATTCATAAAAGGTATCCCTGCTCCAATGGCTGAAGATCAAATAACCTATAGGATAGTAAGTGAAGTGGAAATTCAACTAGCAACTAATGTTACCTCCGTCATTCATAGACTGAAACCTAAAGGTAGATTTAAACTCAAATAGAATATGGTGTAACTATTGCACAGTAGTGGGCAATTCATAGTCTTGTCATATGAGAATCCACAGGTCCATTTGCAAAATATTTTAGAGATTAGTGACACCTTTATCCTTATTGGAGTATCTACTGACTACGTGAGGCTCACTCTTTCCCTCTTCTCACTTTTGGGGGAAACAAAGAAATGGTTAAATGTAGAACCTTCAAATTCCATCACTACATTGGATATTTAGAAAAGAAGTTTCTCATTCGATCCTTCCCGTCTAGCAAGATAGCAAAGTTACATAGTGAGATTTTAAGTTTTAAGTAGAAGTTGAACAAGATCTTATATCATGCATAGGAGAGGTTTAAATCTCTTCTCAGGGACTGCCCATACAATCAACTGACAAATCAGGTATTGGATTAAACTTTTGTTGTAGTGCTTGACCATAACACAATAATTTTGTAAGATTCAGCTACAAGAGGCCAAGCATTGGAGAAAACTTATGATGAGTTGTATACTTTGTTAAATCAAATTATGTAAGGTAATCCTGATTGGAATTGTGATATCTCCGGAAGTGCAGTGAAAAAGCCTACATGTATGATTGATGTGGATAGCATCACAACTTTGGCCACTTAATTATCATCCTTGCAAAATCAAAAGATAATGCGGTTCAGTAAGTTGGGTGCGAACTAACCTCAAGCTCAGGTGAATGTAGTCCAGAAGACCCCATCTTGTTGTGAGATTTATAGGATTAGTGGTTACTCTGTAGACACATGTGGAACAAATCTGGAGTCTACAAACTTCGTGGGCAATGCATAGAAGGAAAATTTTGGTAATGCCTACAACCTCAAGTGGTAGAGTCAACCTAACTATTCATGGGGCAACAATCAGGTTTAGACTCAACAATTTCAGTTGCCGTAGAACATGCAGGACAGTATTATTGAAGAAATATTTAAAAAGATCCTGGCAAATCAAGAACAAGCCTTAGAAATTAAAAATTAATAACTTGCCCAAAAAAATTTGGAGATACAGTTGGAGAAGTTAGTAGACCTCAAGGTGGGTTGACTAGTGATATAGAGAATCCAAAGCTTGTTATGGAAATTACCTTGGGGAGAGGTAAAAATCTTATTGACAAACCTCCTAAGAAAAATTAGAAAGTACAAACAGAGTTAGTCCCAAAGTAGGCAGAAGAGAAGTAAGTTACATCCAAAGATATTGAAAATTTAGGGAAGTCTGAGTACTCAAAATTTAAGACAGGTGAGTGTGTACAACAGAGACTACCACCATTACTTCAAAAGCTTAAAAAGTCTAAGGAGGATGTATGTCTCAAGAAGTTCTTTAACAGGTTCAAAGAACTTCATATTAATCTTCCATTATTAGATGTTTTGTAAGGTATACCTACGTAATCTAAGTATTTAAAGGATGTGGTGACCAATAAGACGAATTTCCATGACATTTAGATAGTGACACTTACTAAATAGTAGAGTTAGGTTGTGAAGCTGAAGGAACCAGGGTGCTTCATTCTCCCCATACAAATTGGTGATAATGATGTGGTCCAGGCTTAGAGAAACCGGGGGGCGAGAATAAAATTGATGCCCCTGTTGGTTTTTAACACTCTCAGTTTGTGGAAGCCTAGGCTTTGTTCTGTGGTGCTTCAAATGGCGGATAGAACCAGAGTGCGACCCGAAGGAATCATTAAAGTTTTCCTCATTAAGGTTGGTAAGTTTATTTTTTCTATTGACTTTATTATCGTTGATAATGATGCAGATGACAGAGTACCAATCATACTGGGATATCTACTCTTGGCTACTGGAGGTACATTAATTGATGTTAGAGAGGGCACTCTAAATATGAGACTAAATAATAAAGAGGTGGTCTTCAAAGTTTACAAATCACTTGATCCACCTTCGCACTATAAGGATTTGTGCACGATCACGGTTATAAAAGTGGATGAGTATGGGGTGGAGTGCAAACCACTAATGACCTCTCTGGACTATCTTGTAGAGTGGCCCAGACCATGACATAAGCCTAAAGCTAAGAAGCTAAAAAAGGAGTCTGAAAAGGCTATTGTTGGAAAAGATGCAAACCTTGAGAGTACACACTCAAGAGGCTAAAACGGAGTGAGAAATGGCCTCCGAGTAGGAGGAAAAAAATGAAGAAATGCAGATGAGAAACACTAATGTGGGTCGTGCCCCAACACTAAATTAAGCATTGCTTGAAAGGCAACCTAAGTTAAGGTAGGTATTTGATTTTCATATTTATTTTTGTATCACTTTTTTTTTATTTTTGTCGAGTCACAGGTTGACAGAAATTTTGATTACCGAACTCGAGCTAAGGAGCATGGCAAAGACTGGGTGTGGGGTTCACCTTATCGTCTTAATGATTAAGATGCTGCTAGCTTGTCCTAGAATACCCAGGGAGTATTTCTATACTTGATTTTGAATACACTTTGGGGACAAAGTATGTGAGGTGGGGAAACTTCCCAAGGTGAAGTGTTGCTATAGTTTTTTTAAAGTTTTTAACTAGATTTGAAAAAATACAAAAAGATTTTCTATTTGATTATTTTTAGTTTTTGTTGGTGTCAGTCTGGTAGGGGAACACTTTACCCACCTTTTCAATTTTCTTTTTTATTCTTTTTAAGGAGCACCCTTTGAACACAGTATCCCCTTTTCATCTTTAGGTGTAAACTTAAATTTTTTTTGTTAAGAATAAGTGAGTTCTTTTTTCAATATGTTATGGGTGATTATATGATGCAAGTGTTTTTGAATGTAAAAGCATGTTGAATGACGTGACTGGATACTTTTGAGACACCTCGACTTATGTATATAACTTTTGAGTGATGTTGGCTTAATCATTAATTCATGTTATTGCTTGGATTAGAGACTATAGTAATCCTACTTAATTGAGCATATGCCATGCGTTATGTGAGACATTTTTTGTATTTTTTGTTGCATATTAAAGTCTAGAACTTGCCTGGTATGTTGCAAAGTAAAATAAATAATGTTGAGATTAGCAGATAATATAGGCATTTCTTTGATAAACATGTTCATACCCTTTTTTATCTATCCTGGTTGCATGATCTTAGTTATCCCCGTTGAGCCTTTAGCTTATTCTTTGGTAGCCTTATATGTAACCTATTCTTTATTTTTGATTGACCATAATTTGATGCAAATCTCCTAAGTACTTTATTTGAAAAATTAATATAGTTAAGGAGTATGAAATTTAAGAGGGAAAGAGGTGAAAGTGAAGCCCCAAAGTAGTAGCTATTGGTGTTGAAAAATTTGATGTGTTGTGGTTAAGAGTGATGTAATGAAAAGAAAGAAAATTATGCAAATTAAATCATGTGTTGTTAGAAAATACTTCCTCCTTAATATATGTGAACTATCTTAAAGAGATTAGGCTAAACAAAAGATATGTAAAGGTAGAAGAGGTGAAATTTTGGTTGTTTTGAAAAGAGTTCAACATGTAATATGATGTATTAAAGCACTTAGGAAAGATGGTCACTATTACTGGCCAAAATAGTTCCAACCCATCCCTTAGACTACAATACAAATCCTTAAGTACTATTTTACCTTAAGCCTCAATTTTTTGATAGTAGTGGAGTACTACTCTAAGGGAAAGCCTATGGTTCATCTTGTGTGACATGAGTATTCTTTGTGAGAGCGAGTGTACTTTGATTCTTATACCCATTGTTGTGATTAATTGAATCTCTATGAGTGAATATGGGTGATATTTTATGGTGAGGGTACATGTTTGATGATAGTTAGGTGAATTATATGATCTCTTTGATTGGGTAATATGCATGAGTTTTCCAACTTGGTGGAGTCAATCATTGAGCTTATAATGTTTGAAAGTAGTGTCATGAGTTTCAATTGTAATAAGGCATGCTTGGTGTGAAACTTACTATTCATGAAGTCATGGTATCTTTAGCTTGAGTTTCTTAATTTTAGTAGTAATGTTGGAGTATTCCTTATACAGTGCTTAATATGAAGAGTTGTTCGAGGACAAATAGGTCTTTAAACGTGGGGTGATGATCTTAGGTGGATTTATGCTTCTAAGTGTCATTATCTACACTTGTTTAGCCCAGTTTTAAGGATTTCTTGTGTGCTTAATGAGTTTTTAATGATACAATTGAGCATATAGGTATTCAAATGAATTTTTATAATGTTCAAGGTGTGTTTAAATCAAGTTGTGAATAAATTTGGTCACATAGAGTTTAGACGAGAAAAATAGTGTTACTAGTTTGAGCTATGTGTTGTTCTAGTATATCTCAGTGAATTCTATTGTGTTGTATGTACTAATTCATCTTTTTAAGTCTATAGGAGATCATAAATGATGTTAATATAAAATTTGAGAATCTAATAAATCTCAAAGTGAAGTGAAAAGACACCCAAGAAGCGAGGAAATCAAAGGCAAAAGAAAGAAGTTCAAGATGTCGAAATCTGAATTTTTGAGCATGTGAGTGTGTCACACCCTTGGATATCCGAGATAAGGGAGTGAAAAACCCTTAGACACAAAATAAATGTGTCCAAAATAGTGTTTATCCACGTTCAGTGCATTCCATTCCCCTAAACGCATAGCAACACAAGCATGCCACGCCCAAGGCACCAAAAAGAAAACTTTTATCATATTATAAATAGGACACTTGGGACTTATTGCAAACACCTTGGTCAACTCTTGGAGATTGAAATTAACTTGATAAGGATTCAATTAGAATTCTTAATGGTTATTTTATAAATTTGGTTTTTATACTTGAATTCCTTAATTGTGATTCATTGTAAATCCATGAATGGCTAAAAACCCTCATCTAGGGTTGAGACCAAGAACATGAATACTTGAGCTTATATTTGAGATGTTTTATGTTTATTATCATGTTGGTTGTTCATATATCCTTTTTATTACTATTCTATAGATTTGCGACCCTTAGGATAAATTCATACTTTTGTTGCAGAATACATAGCCAGGTCCATCAATTTGGCACCATCTTTCACTTTAACACCTCAAATAGATGTTTTTCACTTTAGGCACATCAACTATTGTTTGAGTGTGTCATTTTGGCACCTTTTTTACAATCCACAAAATTATATGATATGCGTGTATTGCACACGCTATGATATATAAAGTGACCAGCACGATGTGTAAAGTCCAATAATAATAGAACATGTACCACTTTTATCCAAATAATTTTTAAATAACTAATTTAAATAACCATTTTCTCTGAACAACCCCTCCCAAAATCACTTTCTCTAAACACCCAACTTCCTCCACCTCAACCCCACCCTGAATCATCTTCTCCAAACACCTAGTTTCTCACCCTCACCCTACCCCCAAATCATCTTCTCAATGTTGCAATACCAAGCAATAACAAAATCATCTCTACTGACGTTATCGGCTTCTCCAACCTCCTCTTCTTTAGAATCATAATTCTAAATCCTTCTTCTATCACAACATATAAAAAGATGCTAAGATCTACTCATTTAAAAATGCCACACATGTCTTCTCTACTGCCACAAATGAATTCTACAAAATTTAGTTAAATTTAATTCCTCAATTTTAAAATATAAATTTCATTTTTTCATTCTTCTTTTGATTTTACCATCTATTGTTTTATGGTAATATTTTATTCTTGATGCCTAGAAAAAAAATTAAAAAATGACCATCTCCTTAGATAATGGCAATAACAGTGGTGGTGTTAAGGGTGGCAATAAATTGTCATTGCTTTCCTGGTAATTTTATCTTTGAAAATGAAACATTTGGAACCAATTTAAGTTGTTTTCCTACTAATTTATGTTGCTAATCTCGGCTTGTTGTGTATATTTTTTGTGTTTTAATGAAAAATCTTTTATTTTTTGTTTGGTGTTTGTTTGTATAGGAAATAAAATTGTTCAATTAGCAATTACTTGTATTTAGTACTGTAATGCCCTGAAATCTGATCCTGAGACGTCACACGGTGCTCAAGACTACGAGTAGCCTTAAGCTAACCCTGTCTGCCTACTATTGAATCTGAAACTCAAAATAATGGAAATATAGACATCAAGTCTTGCTAAATGTGGAAAATGGTTTGAATATAATATCTGAAATAATGTCTAAGATCTTAATACTGAATAAGCTAAATCACAACTAGTAGTCTGACAAGTTTCTACTACTAATAATTAGAGAGTCACTGGGACAAACCCCCAGCTAACTCGAATTGTCTGAAAACGAATGCTAAAGCATAAAACTAATAAGTTGAAATATCCAAATGACTAAGTCCCCGAACTATGAGGGTTCACCAACTGTCAGATATAGATGAAGATGCTCTAACTACTCCTGCTACTGAAACTGAGCACCTAAACCTACATTATGAGACAACGTAGCACATAGACATATATGTGGATCAGTACTTTGAGGATGTACTGAGTATAGAGGGTGAAATGCATAAGTAAAAAACCATCTCATCATCATAATTTATAAAACAATGCATGCTAAATGAAAATGACTCACATAAGTTGGAATATCTAAAATACCGAAATCATTAATAATAAATCCATCATACTTTATAAATCAAGTGAGTCATAAAATTTAGTTCTAAAGGCTGCACCTATATTCTTTCTTTAAATCGTACTATCTAAGTGTAGAAAGGACTCACTCTAAATTTTGAAATCTGAAAGCTGAAATCCATAGTAAATATCTTTCTGCAAAGAATAATCTGAGTAAAACTTGTGAGCCTTCACACTTAGTTTTCGAAAAGGTTTTTCTATTAATATTTTTTACTTTATCTAATAGGGAGGTTCTTTCAACCGACATAAACCGTGCGAGCTACATAGAGTCCAACGTCTCGGCCTCCTTAGGAAGAAATTTCACGTTGGGGAGAGGTGTCATACTCTTTCCAGGGAGTATAACCTCAGCTTAAGAGATCACTATTTCATCCTACTATGGGCTCTCAAATCTCAATTTTACGGTGGAACGTAGTTCATGGGTATGAGACCTTGGAATCATACCCAACTCGGTGCTAAATACTACTCCCTTTTATTTGCTACGCTCATCTCGTTGGAAATCTACTTCAAAACTCGCATAAGGGTTCATTATGAAACCAATTATACACTTATCTGAATCTATCTATAAATAAAGCTATTTTGCTTTCTGTAATCTATAATAAATCTGTAAAGTGGATTCAAAAACTTGTCCGAGGATCAAAAGATCAAAACACTATTGAAAATCTATAAATAATCTAATAATAGGGTGCTTAAAGCATCATTTTCTTAAAATCTAAACATATAAACTTTGGGCTTAGTAACCCATGTCTCAAACTCATGTCAAAACATCATAATAATCATTCTTAAAATTGAAAACAATGATAATTAATCTCAAAATCTGTAAATTACCGCAATAGTCATGAAAATATAAATATAGATATGTAATTCATCTTTAAAATATCTCAAAAACTCATAACTTTCCAAATGGCAATAATGGGTATGAACCCTAATTCAAAACTCATGTCATATCATTCAAAATCATATGAATTAATGTAAAATTTTGGTTTTGGGCACAAGGATGGAAGAAGATCCTTGTTCATAAACTCCACATACCTTGATTAATGATTAGATGAAGAATCTTAGAATATTGATTCCTAATTGAGCTCCTGGGGATAAGTTCTTGTTTTATCTTACCTTGGGATTCCTCAATTTTAAGCTTTCTTGGAGAATCAATAGAGGATTTTGATTTCTTGGAGAAGAAGCTTTGGATCTCTAGGGTTTTGCTTGAGAGAAAATTGATGAATAATGAGCATACTAGGCTTAGAATGGGTTTAATCTTGTGTTTGGATGGATTGGGGGCTTAGGAATTGTCCAAAATACCCCCTTTAAACTTCTGAATGAAATTAGAAAAAGGAACAGGGGTCCCGATTTAATGGGCCACCGCGACGCGCCACTATCACGGTGGCTCACTGGAAATTGACGACTAGGAAATTGGGGGTATCTGGGACACGGAGATATCGCGTTGTCGCACTGTATTTTAACAATTGGGAACTGTAACTTCAACGCGACACACCACCATTGTGCTTCTCTATAGAAATGCCATTTTGGCATTCGGCGCGATGTGCCACTATAGTGTTGAACAACTGAAAATTAAAAAATTGGAAAATGGACCTCTCCGCGATGCGCCAACATCGTGGAAGTCTACTGGAATGTAACAATTCGGACTTTGTCCATCTCCGTGATGCGCCAAGTTCCCAAGTGGCACACTGTCAACTTAAAAATGCTTTAACTCCTCAACCGAGTATCGGAATTGGGCGAATTTGGTAATGGTGGAAAGCTTTTTCAATTTTCCACACAATGGGAGGTCTAAATCTGGAAAATTCCACACAAAATAAATATTCTTCATTTTGGAAGCTATTTCTTAACATTCTAGGAATGAATTTATGCTTGAAAAGTGTGGGGTGTTACAATATCTCCCCCTTGGGAACATTCAACCTCAAATGTGGCTAGATAAGAAGAAAATACTAAGGAATATGAGGCTATAATCTATCATGCACAGATGAATTAAACTGATTAACTGAATCTCAATTAAGATGAGTTACTGCACTGATCTGAAAGTGCATGAATTTTTATGAAAATAGCTATATGGTTGAATCTGAAACTAGAAAAGAACTAAATGAAGGAAAACTATTACCTTCAGCTGAATCTGAGTTCGTGGAGAAGAGATATGGATACTTGGTACGCATGTATGCTACTGCTTCCCAAGTAGCACCCTCAACAGACTGAATTTGCCACAGAACTTTGACCAAGTGAACTTCTTTGTTCCTTATTCTACGAATCTGACGATCAAGAATCTCTACTGGGACTTCTTCATAAGAAAGGCTATTTTGACTATCTGTATTTTATAGAGGAACTATAACAACTGAATCGTCTATGCACTTCTTCAACAAGGACACATGGAACACTAGATGAACTGAGGATAAATCTACGGGTAGCTCAAGCTCATATGCCACCTTCCTAACACGACTCAAAATACAGAAGGGACCTATATAATGGGGACTAAGCTTCCCCTTCTTGCCAAATCTCTTCACCCCTTTCATGGGTGAAACTTTCAAATACATGAAATCATCAACCTCAAACTCAAGATCTGCTCTTCTCATATCAGCATAAGATTTCTGATGACTCTGGGCTGCTTTTAATTGCTCTTTAATCAACTGAACTTTCTCCATAGCCTCAAACACCATGTATGGCCCAATCAAAGAGGCCTCACCCACTTCGAACCAATCAAATAACGATCTACATCTCCGCCCATAAAAAACCTCAAATGGAGCCACCTGAATAGTAGCATGATAACTATTATTATAAGAAAACTCAATCAATGGCAAATGATCATCCCAACTACCTTTGAAATTAAGAACACATGCCCTCAATATATCCTCCAAAGTTTGAATGGTCCTCTCTGCCTGACCATCTGTCTGCGGATGAAAAAGCTAAACTAAGATGAACTGGGTACCAAGACCCTTCTAAAAGGCTCTCCAAAACTGAGAGGTAAACTGGGTATCCCTATATGAGATGATGGACAAAGGAACTCCATGCAATCTGACTATCTCTTGGATATATAACTTAGCATAATCTTCAGTCATGTAAGACGTGTGAACTAGCAAGAAATACGCTGAATCATTCAATCTATCTATAATAACCCAAATCGAGTCTTGCTGACAACGCGAATGGGGTAAACCAGTCATAAAATCTATATTCACCTCTTCCCACTTCCAAGTGGGGATACCAAACTCTTGTAAGGCACCACCAGGTCTTTGGTGCTCTACCTTAACCTATTGAAAAGTTGCACACTTGTCCACAAACTCGGCTATATCACTTTTCATACCACTCCACCAATAGATTTTTACAAGTCACAGTACATCTTTGTAGTATCTGGATGAATAGAATAATGCGCACCGTACGCTTCCGCCATAATTCGTTGTCTCAAATTGTTAACACAAGGCACACACAATCTACTCTCGTATCTCAACACACCATCTCTCCCCTGGGAGAAAACCTCTACCTTTTGGTCTTTAACTATCTTCTTTAGTTTGACCAAACTAGGATCCTCATCTTGCTTCTCTTTCACTTCTGCAACTAGGGAAGTTTTGGAACTACTATGAACCCAAACATTCCCTTTAGCTGAGTCAAACAACCTAACATCCAATATATCTAATCGATGAACTTCTCAAACTAACTCTTTCTTATCATTCTCTACATGAGCAACACTGCCCATGGACAATCTACTTAGGGCATCTGCCACTACATTGGACTTGGCCGGATGATACAACACACTCATATCATAATCTTTCAACAACTCCAACCACCTTCTCTGATGGAGATTCAACTCCCTCTGAGTAAACACATACTGCAAACTCTTGTGATCCGTGAACACATCAACATACACACCATACAAATAATGTCTCCAGATTTTCAAAGTAAACAGAATAGCAGCTAAATCAAGATCATGGGTTGGGTAATTCTTTTCATAAGGCTTAAGCTGTCTAGAGGCATAGGCTATGACCTTACCTCTCTGCATCAAAACACAATCCAAACAAACTCTGGAGGCATCACAATAAACCACAAAACCATTTGTACCATCAGGTAACACTAAAATTGGGGCTGAAGTGAGTCAAGTCTTCAGCTCCTGAAAACTCTTCTCGCAGGAATCTGACCACTGAAACTTAACTTTCTTTAGGGTTAATCTAGACATAGGAGATACAATAGATGAGAAACCCTGAACAAAACATCTATAATAACCAGCTAGACCCAAGAAACTCCTAATGTGATACCGGGAAATAGGCCTAGGAGAATTCTTTACGTCTTCTGTATTTTGGGGATCAACTCTAATATCTTCACTAGAAAAAATATGACTAAGGAAAGCTACTGACCTTAGCCAAAATTCACACTAGCTAAACTTGGCAAATAACTGGTGGTCTCTAAGGGTTTGCAACATAATTCTAAGATGGTCATTCTAAGATGGTCTGCATGATCATCCTCACTATGAGAGTAGAAAAGAATATCATCGATAAATACTATGACAAACATTTCCAGATACTATTTAAACACCCTGTTCATCAAGTCCATAAAGGTTGCTGGGGCATTTATTAGTCCGAAGGACATGTCTAGAAACTCAAAATGACCATAACGGGTTCTAAAAGTTGTCTTTCTAATATAACATTCCCTTACTTTAAGCTAATGATAGCCGAATCTAAGGTCTATGTTTGAGAAATAATTAGCACCTTAGAGTTGATCAAATAAGTCATCAATTCTAGGAAGAGGGTATTTATTCTTGACTGTAACTTTATTAACTGACTATAGTCAATGCACATATGCAAAGAATCATCTTTCTTTTGCACGAATAAGACGAGAGCGCTCCATGGAGAAACACTAGGCCTTATGAAACCTTTATCTAAAAGATCCTTGAGTTGTTTTTTAACTCTTTAAGCTCAACGGGAGCTATATGATATGGAGGTATAGAAATAGGTTGAGTAGCTAGAATAAAGTCAATACCGAATTCTATTTCCCTATCGGAAGGTACCCCTAGCAAATCTTCAGGAAAGACATCAGGAAACTCATTAACTACATTAACTGACTGAACTGTTGGAGTCTCAGACTTAGTGTCTTTAACTCAAAGAAGATGATAGATACACCCATTGGAAATAAACTTTTGGGCCTTAAGATAAGATATCCAATGACTTTTAGGAGACACTGAATTACCTAACAACTAAAAAACTGGCTCATCTGGAAACTAAAACTTCACCACTCGGGTGTGACAATCTATAGAGACAAAACAAGAATGGAGCGAATCCATACCAAGGATAAGATCAAAGTCAACCATATCTAACTCTATTATGTCTGCTAACATGAATTTATGAAGAACCATTATACGACACTTTCTACAGATCTTTTTATCAACAACTGACTCACCCACTGGGGTAGACACCAAGAAAGGCTTAGGGATCTTTTCAGAATTTACCTAAAAATTTACTGCAACTAATAAGGTCACATAAAAGAAACTCGACCCAGGGTCTAATAACACATAATTATTAAAATAAAAGACACGAAGCATACCAGTAACAAGATCTGGTGAATCCTCCTACTCTCGACTGGATGGTAAAGCATATAATCAATTATGGTGCTGAATGCCACCGATACTGGATGATGTGCCCTGAGGAGGGACTGGGCGACCTAAAGGAGCTGGTGCACTATTAGCCTAAGTCTGGGGATGATCATCTCTATTCCCCTGCTTAGCATGTGGGCACTCTTTAATTCTATGACCCGACTTACCATAACTAAAATAACCCTTCTATCTAGCCAAATACTCATCAAGGTAATTCCTATCACACTTAGCACAGAGAGGATAATGAGGTCTTCTACTCACACTATTCTGAGATCTGGACATAGAACACTTACCCTACTACTCCTGTCTACCTCTGGGAGTGGGAGCTCTAGCTGAAGATGGTGCTAACATAGATGAACAATTTTGAAACTGTGAACAATTTCCTCCTTGAGACCTATTCTGACCATACTCAAACTGTCCTATTCTAGCCCTCTTATTATTTGTATCTCCCCCCTTCAAATTGTTTACCTCAATCTTTTGAATATTTATCATCAATCACGCAAGGTCTATGTCTCCAATGAGCATGGCAGTCCTACACTCCTTAACTACCAAGCTAGACACTCCAGTAACAAACTTAATCATACTAGCCCTAGGATTATCCATTGTATCAGGGGCATACTTAGACAACTGATTGAACTTAAGGCAGTACTCTTTCACTATCATTGAGCCCTTCCTCGAATTCACAAACTCTTTTATCTTAGCTTCCATCATCTCATGTGGGAAGAATATTTCTAGAAAAGCATCCCAAAATACCTGCCAACTCATAGGAACAACATTCTTACCTCTACTATTCTTCCATATCACTACCCAATCATATGCTATATCCTTCAATCTATAGGATTATATCCTTCAATCTATAGGATGTTAAATCTATACTTTTCTCCTAAAAAAACATGAATAATTTGGGTGATCTTCTTTACCTCATCTAAATAAAAATATGGGTCCTCACCTACCTTTGACCCAAAGAACTCTAGCAGATTCATTCTCATAAAGTCTCTGATTCTAGCTGGTGCTAAATCCCCACTCTAATAGAGTGGGATTACAGCCTAATTTTGATGATTACCCTGAACATTAGCAGTCATAGCTTGGGCTAAGTCATATCTTTGGCTAACTCCTGAAAGGCAGCCCTAAACTAAGCATGGGATATATTCTCATTCAAAGGATCTAGGGGTTGGGGAGGCTAGTTAGCATTTTTGTGGGCGTTAGCTCGACGAGGAGGCATATTCAAATATCACATAAGAGCAAGAGTTAAAAGCAGATAGAGATACTATAAGCATGATAGATCATGAAAGAAAGAGATGATTTTCTAAGAATGTTCGATAGCCTCTTGCTCATAAATGTGGTTTGCTTCACCTCCATGATTAAGACTCTACGTAACGTGGCTTGCCTGATTCCCTAGGACTCTTAAGACCTTAAGCTTTTATACCAAGTTTGTAATGCCCCAAAATCTGATCCTAAGACATCACACAGTACTCAAGACTATGAGCAACCTTAAGCTAACCCTGTCTACCTACTACTAAATTTAAAACTCATAATAATGGAAATATAGACATAAAGTCTTTCTAAATACTGAAAACTATCTGAATATAATATTTGAAATAATATATGAAATCTCAATACTGAATTAGCTGAATCGCAACTAGTAGTCTGACAAGCTTTTACTACTAATAACTAGAGTGTCATTGGGACAAACCCCTAACTAACTCGAACTGTTTGAAAAACAATGCTAAAGCATAAAACTAATAAGCTAAAATATCTGAATGACTAAGTCCCTGAACTATAAGGACCTACCAATTGTCGGATGAAGAAGAAGATACTCTAACTACTCCTGCTGCTGAAACTGAGCACCTGAACCTACATTATAAGATAATGTAGCACATAGACATAAATATGGATTAGTACTTTGAGGATGTATTAAGTATATGGGGGTAAAATACATAAGTAAAACATTATCTCATCATCATAATTTATAAATCAATGCATGCTAAATGAAAATGACTCACATAAGCTGGAATATCTGAACTACTAAAATCATGAATAAATCCATCATACTTTATAAATCTAGTGAGTCATAACATTTAGTTCTAAAAGTTGTGCCAATATTTTGTCTTTAAATCATACTGTCTAAGTGTAGAAAGGACTCAGTCTAAATTCTAAAATCTAAAAGTTGAAATCTGTAGCTAATATCTCTCTGTAAAACATAATCTGAGTAAAACTTGTGAGCATTCACACTTAGTTTTAGAAAAGCCTTTTTTATTAATTTTTTTACTTTAACTAATAGGGAGGTTCCCTTAAACAACATAAACCATGCGATCTACATGGAGTCCAACGTCTCATCCTCATAAGAAAGAATCCTCACATTGGGGAGAGGTGTCATACTCTTTCCAGGGAGTATAACCTTGGCTTAAGTGATCACTATCTCAACCCACTATGGGCTCTCAAATATCAATTCTATGATGACACGTAGTTTATGGGTATGAGACCTTGGAATCATACCCGACTCGGTGCTAAATACTACTTCTTTTTATTTGCTACGCTCATCTCGTTGGAAATTTACTTCAAAACTCGCATAACGATTCATTATGAAATCAATTCTGCACTTATCTGAATCAATCTATAAATAAAGTTTTTTTACTTTCTGTAATCTGTAAAAAATTAGTAAAGTGGATTCTAAAACTTATCCGAGGATCAAAAGATCAAAACTTTACAGAAAATTTGTAAGTAATCTGACAATAGGATGCTTAAAGCATTATTTTCTCAAAATCTCAACATATAAACTTAGGGCTTAGTAACCCATGTCTCAAACTCATGTCAAAACATCATAATAATCATGCTTACTATTGAAAACAATGATAATTTATCTCAGAATCTATAAATTACCGCAATAGGCATGAAAATATGAAAATAGACATGTAATTCCTCTTCAATATCTCAAAAACTCGTAACTTTGAAAATGGCAATAATGGGTATGAACCTAATTCAAAACAAATGTAATATCATTAATTCAAAATCATATGAATTTAATGTAAAATCTTGGTTTTGGACACAAGGATGGAAGAAGATATTTATTCATAAACGCCACATACCTTGATTGATGATTAGATGGAGAATCTTGGAATGTTGATTCCTAATTGAGTTATTGGGGATGAGTTCTTAATTATATTGCCTTGGATTTCCTCAATTTTAAGCTTTCTTGGAGAATTAATGGAGGATTTTGATTTCTTGGAGAAGAAGCTTTGGAGCTCTAGGGTTTTTCTTGAGAGAAAATTGATGAATAATGAGCATAATAGGCTCAGAATGGGTTTAATATTGTGTTTGGATAGATTGGGGACTTAGGAATTATCCAAAATACCCCCTTTAAACTTCTAAATGAAACTTGAAAAAGGAACTAGTGTCCCGATTTAATGGGCCACCGCGACGCGCCACTATCGCAGTGGCTCACTGGAAATTCACGACTGGGAAATTGAGGGTCTCCACGATGTGGAGCTATTACGTTGTCTAGCTGGATTTTGAAAATTGAGACCTGGAACTTCAACGCGATGCACCACCATCGTGGTGCCTTATAGAAATGCCATTTTGTCCTTTGGCGAGATGCGCCAATATAGCGTTGGACTACTGAAAATCGACAATGGGTAAATGGACCTCTCCGCGATGCGCCAACATCGAGGAGGTCCACTGGATTATGAAAATTGAGATTTTATCCATCTTCGCAACGCGCCAAGTGCCCAGGTGTCACACTGTCAACTTAAAAATACTCTAACTCTTCAACCGAGTATCGAAATTGGGCAAATTTTGTATCGATGGAAAGCTTATTCAATTTCTCATACGAAAGCTTATCCATACAAAATAAATATTCTTCATTTTGAAAGCTATTTCTTAACATTCTAGGAACGAATTTAAGCTAGGAAAATTGCAGGGTATTACAAGTACACCCCCCGTTTTGAAATACTTGTCACAAATTTCTTTTTGAGAGTCAAATAGTATGAACTTGGCCTATATTTTAAGATGTAGTTTTCAAACATATTGATATGAGATATTATTCGAATTAATCTAATCTAATTTATCTTTGAATGTTAGTCGAATTGACTCTTGAGAAGCAAAACATTTAGAAAAATATCATTTCTTTCTTTTGAATTTTGAATTTTCTTGATTTTTGGTGTAATTTCAAGAATGAGCGTCTACAATTTTAAAATTTCTCTCAGTAATTTTTACCATTAAATAAGTTTAAGATTGACTAAAATAGTGGATAAAAATGAGGAAGAAGGTATAAATTAATGGGGTGAGTTAATAAACTATTTGTGGGCCAACTTGGATGCCACGTTAGTTAAAAAAAGGCTTCCACATGTGCACCATGCCAACTTTGCAAAAGGTGCCAAAATGACACACCCATACAGTAGTTGAGGTGTCTAAAGTGAACAATGTCCACTTAAGGTGTCAAAGTGAAAGATGGTGTGAAGTTGAGGGGTCTGGCGATGTATTCTACCTATTTCTGTTGTGAGTCCGAAAGAAGGAACAATAAATTAGAATATGGGATATATGGAGTGGGATCTTAAACGTTCAAGGGATTGAAGTTAAGATTTGTGTTTAGGATAGGAATATACCTAATTTACCCCATTTTGTTCATATACGGGATGAAATATAAATGTGTTTAACTTAGTCCTCTCATCCACGCTCAATAATATAGTTGTGGAGCTCAGTTAGATAGACGATTAGAGGCGTTGAGTTCCATATTCATGTTATCAACCTCGTGAATTAACAACCAAGATAATAAACTAAGCGAACGAGATTGTATGGCTAAGTAGGATTGTTCATAGTGCCTTAACCCTGAATTATTCCCCATTATTGTCTACAATATGTCATATTATCGTATTGTTTACGGTTACTTTAAGTTTGAAATCTCAGAGTTTATTGGTTACTATTGCACTTGTTTAGTCTTTGTAGTAATACTAGAATTAGATTATTGATGGGCACATATCCCTTTGGGATCGATACTTGGCTTTTAAAGGCCACTTTACTACTTGAGAGACCATGTACAATTGCAGTGCACTAGGACGCAACAGTGATAACAACTTATTTATCATAAATTCTCAATATATGTAAATAGTAAACACAAGTCAAGAAGCACAATATTGTTATAGAAATAAAATAGTGTCCATATATAAGTCTGGACTTGACAACACAAACAAATGTTGATGGTATTTTCTTCATCACAAGTTCAAATATTTATATACTCATAAATTATTGAACAAGAGGAAGAATCAAAACAAAAATAATTGATTGAAAGTGGCTGCCACCACCTCGTTGATCATATGACGTTATCTTAAGAAAACCAAAATAGGAAATCTCTATTTTGTAAGAGAAAATTTAATCTTAGAAAAAGAGGTCCAGCTACCACAATTAATTAATCTCTAATATTTTAGCAAAGAAACAACTTTGTAATATGTGAAGTAGCAATTAGCAACTAGCAGTTGGCTGAGCAAGAATCAATACTGTTCTCGCTCCTTTTACACACTACATGAATTAATTAATAGTTTATAATCCATACGAAAGTAAAATTATTGTTTACTTACTATCCATAATTTTAAATTATGTTTTACTTTGGTTAACCAATCATTAGAGAATCCATTTATGAGAACCATTACTCAGCCTCTGCCTATCCACAACATTCAGCACGGGCGGCACGTAGTTAAGTCAGCAATAAGAGCAATCTAATTTCAATTAACAATTTGAAATCTTAATCAGGTTTCACATAACCACACAAGATATCGGACACCAACTTTTCATATGATTTATGACAGAAAATACAAATTGTGAAAGATACATATAATCCAACATAAATATCATCTGCGTTATCTGTTTAGATACAAGTAGGCTCATGATGCTAATTGTTGGGAAATAGACATATGCAGCGAAAGCAAATTAGCAAGATCACTTGCATGAAATATAAACAATACATAATCACAAATTTTAGTCAAATGTGAAATTAGTACTTAGCTATTGAAGCGTGATCACAAACTCAAAATGAACCTTCAAACACGAGTAAAAATCGTCCACCACATCATCTTCCGGATCCATGGTCTTTTGCTCTATGAACCGAATAACTTTTAAATAAGTGAAATTTGATGGGTGAATTTCTCATGGAAGAATGAAAGAAAACCCTTAGCCTCCTTGATGGAATAAGACCACTTATACCGACACAAGTTTAGGAATTTTTAAATCCTTTCCCAAACCTATCAGATATTTCTTTTCCACCAAAAAATAAATTCTATTTAATTTCTATTTATTCGGTCATAGCTAAGACCACAGATTTAATTAGCAAGACTTTCAATTATGATATTAATTCATAAAATGAATAAATTAACCTACCATGATAAATTATAGATTATTCTACTAAAATTTCATAACTGCACTCCTTGATATAATTTTAAAATTATTCATTAAATTTTATTTAACTCTCCTTGTTAATATTACAGACACCAATCAATTGAATCAAACTCTAGACTACTTAATTGATTGATTAAATTAATCCTTTATTCCTACACTTAACTTATTTCCTGTGATGGATACAAAAGCCACCTACAGGATTTTCACATGAAAACTTATAAGCTACCATACAAAGGTATCATCAATCTCAAGGTCAAGACATGAATTCTATCAACTAATCATTATTTCAAAATTTTCATTTGTCACCTATCGGGAATATTTTAACCTGTGAAAGAGTTTCACCCTTTGAATGATCAAGACAATAAATAAATGACATTAGTAATAATAAATATATCAAGATTAAGAGTATAAACACATTTAATGATCTAGAGAATTTTTTTATAAATATTTAGAACATAAAAATTTTCTCTATTTAGTTTGTTCATTACACACAAAGTGTACTAGCACAAGAAGTTGGAATGCAATCATTACCATAATCAAGATTAGATTATATTTAATCTTCTACTATAATCATCAAGATGTTTATCCATGTTTATCTTTGATCGTGAACATAATATTTATACTTATAAGAACCAATGATTTAAGCTTCCATGTATAAGATAAACTATATACACCAAATCATCTACTATATAAGAAAATGGACTCATAGTCGAATGTATGATCTATTTAATTCTTTATTATAACTAAATAAATAATTTTTCTATGATAAATACTATATCCAAACACATGGTTAATGGTACACATCCCAATAATCTCCCACTTTGACTTTTAACCATAACAATTATTAGAGTATACCATATCAAAACTCATGATTAACGGTATATACCCCAACAGAAATATCCTTAGTGAAAACTAGTGAAGTTGGGTAGAATGAAGAGACATACACCTAAAAAATGAGTTATCCCATTAAATATAACAAGTTTTTAGTCAAAAACATTACTTTTTTTGAAAAACTATTTTCAGTAGCTTAAGTCAACTAAATATTCAAAAACAACTTTTTGAGGAATACATTCAATAATATCAAAAAGAAGCTTTCAATGATAAAAGTTATTGTGAGTGTATATATAATAAAAAGGAGCCTTGGAGTAACTGAAAAATTTATTGTAATGTGATTAGGAGGTCACGAGTTCAAACCGTGGAAACAGAGCATTATATAAATGTAAGATGAGATTGCATACATTAGAACTTTATGACATGACCTTTCTCCAATCCTGCGTATAGTAGGGGTTTTAGTGCATTGGGACATGTTGATGTCACCCAAATTACACCTCCCAAAATGTATAGAATGGTCGTTGAATCAAATAAAGAACTCAACTTAGTTGGATTTGAACCCACAATGAATAGAATGAAATCTAATCATGTATTTGTCTAGGTAAATCGATGATTAAGTAAAAGAAAGGAGGCTTTTTGTGAAACAAAATACTATCAAAACAAATGTTGTTTTTGGATTTGTAATCAATATGAGATAAGCACTTGGATTGTGATCCCTATGATTTCATAACTCCACAGGTTACTTGCGCTAGCAAACTATCCTGGTGTGTTGCATGCAAAATCTAACAAGATAGGTTCATCTAAATAGCTTCAAATCTTAATTATATGAATTTCACTTATCTCCTCTCAGACCCAGAGTGTCACACTACTAATACTTGTTCTTGATCTTAGATTCACTATCCATGTTACAACTCTAGTTATTAAGAGAAGGTTGATAACTTTAAATCTCTATTGTTATTCCCTTTTCCTAATCTATACCTCTCTCCCAAGAAATTTTAGAATATAGGTGAGTTCCTAATGTATGCATCCATTCAAAGAGAAATTATAGTGAAGGGTACAACAATACATGCAAGGACACCAGTCTAAATTTGCCTCATACTTAACCTATTTTGTTAATTACTCATGGTTCCCACAACTCTAGTTGTGGTGTTTAGCTACTCATAATTGCAAGAACACAAGAATAATTCATAGATGAAAGCATTGTCGTGAACTTACAATGAGAATTAAACTCCAAAATCTCAACTTTAATTAAAACCTTAGGATGACATTCATAAAATTCTAAGAATATGACTTAGAACCTCACAATATAATAATATCCAATTAAAATAGTGAATAGCACAAAAAAATAACTCTACAAGAGTATTTATAGATAAAACAAATACTATACTAAACAAAACTAAAAAACAATGGCGGTTGCCTAGGACAAGAAAAAGGTATAGTTGTGGTTAGAACCCATGATCGTCCTTTGACTCTTGTGGTTTGAACTTGAACTTGTCAACTTTTTGATCTTCAGTGGTATGGTAATCAGATCCATGGTATCAACCTACGACCGTGGAATGCTGTCATTACTATCTTTAACACAAACTTCTACAACCTTCAGATCTTAGCCTTCATCCTACAATCTCATGGTATGATCATCATATCAAAGTATGACCGTGACTTATTCTCACCTGATTATCTCATACTTGGGTTTGTCCTCTTATTTATCTCGATCATATAGTACGATTATGCTATCAACTTATGATCATGGTTACTTCAGTATAAGAGACCTCTGATTGTAGCATCTCTGATTTCATGGTATGAAAGCCTTGTCATGATCTTGGTTAGAAACCACGACCATGGTAAGGCTCATCTGATGCCCTTTTTGTCCATTCTTTAGCAAATTTCTTATCTAAGTCCTTATGGCCTGCAAACACTAGAAAACACATCAAATCCATAAAAACATGCCCTTATACTTACAAATGTTCCTCTTTTTAAGTATTGTAAGTTCATAGCACATCAACACCCTCAACTTAGAACATTTGTATGTCTGCAGGAAAATAGAATACTAAACTCACTAATATGCTTAACATTGAACAAAATCAAGATTAATATGACCGTTATGACAGTTAATTTTGCAAAATTAGTTTTCTACACATGGAAACCATATAAGTTGTTTCAACATCCTCCATTCTTATTATAAATCACCAATGCAGTGCATATGCAGTACAAATACTTCTAACATAATAAGATCAGGACATGTTATTACCTTATGAATAGTCAGCCCAACCTATTGACTAAAAGCACTACCTAAAAAAGCAATAACTTGACTACAACCCCTATGCCCTCGCATCAAAGAAGTCCGCAATCACTTAGTATATGTAATGGAATCTAGTACTGAGATAGAATCAAATCTCTCACTCTCACAAAGAAGTCAAGTTGTGTGTATTTCATACCATAGGTTTGCCCTTATTTTCTATGCTTCAACTTCTTAATAGTCGAGTTAGGATCATTATCGGTTTTTTATAGGCTTGTAATGTAGGCTTGGGCATGGGTATGGTACATTTGGGTATAATGACTTAATCCTCCTTGGCACTACGTTATTTTGGCTCCACTTTCCTACTTTCTCACATTGTACTCCCCTTTTCACATTTTTATTTTTACTTTTTTTTAAATATCGAGTGCGATTTTATTTTCACAACTACTCACTATATATATATATATCTTTTTCTTTTTTTTCTTTTCTTCTTTTATGCATACTGCACCCGACTCCTTTTTTCTTTTTCTACTAATCCTTTATACCCATTTTTTGTGCACCTCTACATAATAGCCACCCTTAACTTAGGAGATTTGCTTGAGTTGAGGTATACAGTGTCCAAGGTAGGTCAAGGGCCAAAGAAGGTTTATCTTAAAATTGGGAAGATGAATTAGGTAGTTCAAAGAAAATATTTATTAAGGCTTAAGGTTTGGGTTCAAGGAATATATGATCATTTGGTAGGTTATTAGGATATAGTGGACTTTTTCAAATATGACACATTATCCTTTCCTAACCTCTCATCTTATAGATTTTAGTGAGACTAACCGGGCAAGTTCTAGAAATCACACATGCATCGACTCGGTACACACCTAAGCCACTCATAGTTCAGGTCTTTTGTCTAAGTTACTACCTTATTAAGTTAATGCAAGGTCTAATAAGCTACCCTATTAACAATCCTAATTTCAGGTCTAGACTCTAACATTTGTTATAGCACAGTATATGCAAACACTACATGACAGAAATAAAACTAGGAGGGGTATTATTTCAAACACATTGAAAAATAGGTGTGCATACTTTCTTAAACTTGACTGCACCCAATTTTCTTAAATTACTCTAAGTTACATAATACAAAAGCAAATAAAATCAACAATAAAATAATAAAACAGCTATACATGCCAGTTCTAACTATGATAACGCAACTAAGGAAAAAGAAATGTGGCAACAAAAACTCTTGGCCGTGGTACACCCCACCCCTAGCTTGGAAATCATGTAATGTCCCTATTGCAAGAAATCATAGAAATATAAAACTAGGGTAAAGTCCATACATGTGATGCTTTAGGCATTGGTGGAACTCTGATCTCATAGGGATATATATGGGTCTCCAACCTGCTCCTCTACTCTAGTGGCCTCGACTGTGGCTGGGGCACTTATAGATAGGTTGGCACCAGTGTGACCGGTACACTCAAAGTATTAGGAGCAACCTCTGCACCTCTATAACTATCTTACAAACCTCTACGGTATGTGTTATCTTGTCACTCTCTAGCATAGCTTCCTCAGAGGTCTGTCTAACTCTTCTTTCTTTTTCTCCCCTTTTTCTTCTTATTAGATTTTCTTCGTTCTTATTTATCAACCTTACCTCCCCTCCTTTTCCTTTGAGGCTCTAACTTACCTCCAACCTCCTTAATATCTATATCATAGGCATCCAGGTTAGGTGTATAAAAATCAGGAACTAAGGAGTCCACATCCACTATCAGAGCTACTAATGAAGGTATATGTGATGGTGGAGGTGGTGTAACATCCATTCTCTCAGTCAATATCTTGAGCACTTTCTTTAATTTGATAAGGTCTTCTCTATTACCTAACAAATTAGTTGCTTGGATTGCATCTATCTTAGCCATTATTTGGGTCTTAAATTTATTTGCTTGTGTCTGGATAGTCGTCACGACACCTGATACCTTATCATTCACATAGGTTTTGCCCTAACCTTAAGATTTTTATTCAAGCATTATGTAATAGTAGCATCTACATAATCTCATCCAACTATAAAATCAAAATTAGTGTATAGTCGGTTGGAACTAATGCTCAACTATGAATGAATATAGGTGGTGCTGAGGCTGAAGAGGCACCAACATGAAACGCTGATATATCACTACCTGGGGCACCCCCAACTAAATCAACAATATTCATGCCTCTTATCCGGGTCAGGTTGCACATATATTTTATAAATTCCATGTCAGCAACCTTTGTCTACTGAATCAACGGAGACACTGTAGTAATAATTAGGAGCCTTGCATTTTTATGACACCCCATATTTTTGGGCTTGAATTAAAATCGTTGTTCCTATGTGTACAGACTTAAACCTAATTATTATATGTATATACATGTGTGATTGTCAAATATATGATGTGGTAATATCTTTTTCTATTGATCGAGGTTATAATACCCTCCTAACTCAAAGACGAGTTGAGGACTTTTTATTGATAGAGTTTTGACAAATGCTCCAGCTAGGGTCCATTTTAGATGAGTGTATATCATAGAATATATTGATTAACATACCATACTTATATTAAATTAAATATCTTAAGAGTCATCTTTCCAACACATTCGGTTTTACCTTAATTCAATATCGGAGTGGAAAGTTATGATTATTTTCCTCATCCGTCTGTCATCGAAGTGATGACTACGCTGATAAGTCATCAACAAGTTGATGACCCATCATCCAAGTCATCAACCTTAGGCAGAAAAACTAAAGGAGGTGATAACTAGGCTGATAAGTCAAATAAGTTGACGACCCATTAGCCAAGTCGTCAACCTTAGATAGCACATGAAAGAAAGCCATCAACTAAAGAATATCAGAAAATTTTATTCAACTTTGAAGGGATATTTTGGTCTTTTCCTTACCTCAAAACCTACCCCCATGACTTAAGATCCTCTATAAAGTATGTTTTCCCCAATTCTCAAATACGTAACACATTACTTCCCCTCCTATACTCAGGAACAACCATCTAGTTTAAGATCATCTCCTAAGTCTCAAGATTCAAATTCAAGAATATCAAGAATATCAAGATTAGAGTTCATCACCTAAAATTCAAGCTTCCTTACCTAAGAAATTCAAGTTTTAAATTCAAGCTTTCTGCAAGAATCAATTTAATTAAGGTATATGGGTTTATGAACAAGGGTATCCTTTCACCCTTGTGCTCAAATTAGCTTATTTTAAGATTTCTATTTACTTTCTTTGAAATAAAGTTCATACCCAAGCTTCTATATTCTCGAAACATGTGATTATCATGAGCTTTAAAGTTTTAAGGGTATTAAGAAGTGCATATATTTATGTTATAACTTATAAGATTTATATTATAAATGAGATTGCACTATCTTGACTTATTGTTGTTGAAGTATTTCAAGAGTTATATTAAGCATGAAGTTTTGGTATGAATTACCATGAGTTTAAAGTATGAATTTTAATCCCTAAGTTTAAGTGTTGAGATATCAAGAAGATTATGCTTATAAGCATTCTATGACTAGCTTATTTCAAGATTTAAAGTAAGAAATGATCTTTTGATCCTTATCTAAGAGATGGAATCCACATTTGTTTATCTTGATTATAATTTAAAGCAAAGAGAAGCATAACTAATTTTCATTATAAGCCCTTATGCTATTTTAAGATGGATTTCATAAAGTATGAGCATTAAGTTATAAGGGAATAGTATTTAGCACCGAGTTGGGTATGCGTCCAAGGTCATATGCCCCAGAACTACAAGCCAATGTAGGTTAAGATTATTCCTAATATGGATGAAGTTATAGCTAGTGATCACTTTAGTTAAGGTCTTATTCAGATGGAAAGGGTAGGACAACTTTCCCCAACGTGGGTAAGACGTTGAACTCTATGATAGCTCACATGGTTTATGTCAGTTAGAAGAACTTCCCTAAGAAATAATAAAAGAAAATCTTTTAGAACTAAGTGTTATGGCTCACAAGTTTATACTTATACTTTATTACTCATGTTTATGATTTTACAGCTTTTTTTTTATTCAAGCCCAAGGTAAGTCATTTATATTTAGCACGTATTATTTGAAAGTTATATGAATATTAAGCTATTATTTTACTTATTCATTCACCCCTATATACTCAGTACATTTTAGAAGTACTGATCCATAAATATGTCTATGTGATATATTGTCTCATAATGTAGGTACTAGTTGTAGCCCACACATCATAATCAGACAGTGTGCAGCTTCCAGTCAGCAAGTAATGAGCCCTTGTGATTCAAGGGATTGAGTCAATTAAATTTTGAGTAGTATCTTGTTTTCTTTATTCAGTTGTATTGATCATGTATAGCTGAGGGTCGTGTCCCAGCTACCTATGTCAGTATTAGTAAAGGCTTCATAGACAATTGATAGAGTTGATGTATTTGATTTTAGTTTTTTTTGTATTACTAGAGTTGTAATCATTTTACATAATTTTTTATTGAACCAACTTAGTACAGACTTCTCTTTCACATATTTCTTTCAAATTAATGTTGCTTACAAGTTATGCCAATATAAGGGTTAGCTTGGGATCACTTATGGTCCTAAGCACCGTGTGATATCCAGGGGTAGTCTCGAGGCATTACAAACTTGGTATCAGAGCACAGAGTTTAAGTGTCCTTCGGTTTCTATAAATTCGTGTCTAGTAGAGTCTTGCAGAATAGTACAATGATATCTGTACTTTTCTCTAAAAGGCTATAGGACATTTAAGAAGAGTTTTCTTTATTTCATACCCTAGATTATGCAGTAAAATTATTCTTTTAGAAAATTCTATTGATTTATGTGTTACTCCATAATTCTCTATCTATGGATTATTCTTGAGATAACACCATTAGTAAGTTCCAATTCCTCCGAAGATGATGCCCTCAGATTTACTATAAGTAATTTCAAAAGTCACACCAGGGGCTTGAGAGGAGCTTGATAGTGTGTTATAAGTTCCTTAAGTTGAAAGTTATGTCCTTATCTATATGAGTTTTTTAGTTAAGACAGAATAAGATATGTATTCAGATTCCTTATTAACCCTTTATTACAAATAACGCTTATGAAAGAAGAGAGCACGTGCCTTGAGTATTGAATACAGTTTTTATTAAGGCAAAGTGTAACTCAGGTTGTTATAGTTTATAAGTAGTAGAACATCCTTAGAGTTAGAAGTATGGATTTAGAAGTGTAGTAAAAAGAAAAGTTAGGGTTAGCATTTGATTGAGGGTAAAAATTGATAGATCTATGTCTTCTATTAAGTAGGATGGGGATGAGTTGTCCTTGTGTGCTAACTAAAGGGTCATGAATGTGGTGTAGGTTTCATGGTGCAAGGTAAAAAATTATTAGTTAAGGTAAATTATGGTAGTTTTAAAGTAGGAAAGGAATTTTTGATGATATTTTATTGTGCTAGAAAAGTATAGGTTCCTAATGAAAGTATTATGTTGATAAGAATTGTTAATATGAGTTCTCCTTGAAGTTGTGAAAAATAAATTGGTTGATATTTGTAGAGCTAGGGGTATCATTTAGATATATGGATGGATAAGTACTATTACCCAGTTTACTAGCATATCTACTTATTGTGGTCTTATAGTTCCCGTTATTACTGGTTTTCCATATATTACTGGTTTTTTATCCCCTTTGTTGTCTCTTTTCATTTTTCTTTTCATCCTTCTTTCCCTATTTGTATAGTAGCTGTGTATGGCGAAGGGAGACTAGGTTCATGTCATAGGTCGGGGTTGGGTTTAAGGATAGGCGATGTTAGGTTTGGGGTGGGGCTAGGATTGAGTTTAGGGTTAGGGGCAAGGGGTTAAGATTAGGTGGGATAAGGGAGTATCTAGATAGTTGGGTCTTGAAACATAGGAACTTTGTAGGGTAAGTGTATAGAGCTGGTGAAGATTCTTAGAAAGAGAAGGGTATGATAGCATGTGTCTAAGAAACTAAATAATTAGGCACTAAGGCGAGAGATATGGATGGTTATAAGTTGTGGTATTTGAATAGCGTACGACTTAAGAATAAGGTAGGTGTTTTAGTAGATAAAGAACTTAGGGAGCAGGTGGTAGAGGCTAAGAGAGTTAGTGATAGGTTAATGTCTATTAAGTTGGTCATTGGAGGGTCTACAGTGAACGTTATTAGTGCCTATGCCCTGCCAGTAGGTTTGGATGAGGAAGAGAAGAAGGTTTTTTGGGAGGTTTTAGATGAGGTGGTAAGTAGCATCCTGAGAACTAGAGGCCTATCATGGGAGGGGATTTAAATGGGTATATTGGATCTTTGTCGAGAGGTTATGATGATGTGTATAGTAGTTTTGATTTTGGGGAGCGGAATGAAGGTGGAGCTTCTCTGTTGGATTTTTCTAGGGCTTTTGGGTTGTGCATAGCGAATTTGAGATTTTCAAAGAAGGAGGATCACCTTATCACCTTTTATAGTTCAGTGGCCAAGACTTAAAATAGAATTTATGCTCCTTAGGAAGGGTAATAAAGTGCTATGTAAAGACTGTAAAGTAATACCTAGGGAAAATCTTTCGAATCAGCATAGGTTGTTGGCGATGGACTTGGTTATCTATAAGGGAAAAAAGAAGAAGAGTGTAGAGTCTCAACCCAAGATTAAGTGGGGTAGCTTGACTTTGGATAGTGCTTTAGAAATGGGAGAGAAGTTGAAGAGTGGGGGGCTTGGGAGAGTAAAGGGGATGTGGATAGTATGTGGGAGATGATTGGTAGTTGCATTAGAGAGACCACTAAAGTGGTGTTGGGTATCTCGATAGGTCGATCTAGCAAGCATCAAGGAGACTGGTGGTGGAGTAAAGAGGTTAAGAGTAAGGTGAAGTCTAAAAAGACGGCTTATGCTAAGTTGGTAGATAGCAAAGACTATGAAAAGGTAGACGTATAAGGAGAAGTATAAAGTTTCTAGAAGAAAGGCCAAATTAGCGGTTACAATGGCTAAGACAATAACTTTTGAGAGTGTATATGTGGTGTTAAAAGAGAAAGAAGGGGATAAGAAGTTGTATAGGCTTGCCAAGGCCAGGGAGCAAAGGGCTCGTGACCTTGACCAAGTGATGTGTATCAAGGAAGAGGATGGTACATTATTGGTTGAGGTTGCCCTTATTGAAGAGAGGTGGCAGTCCTACTTTCATAAATTTTTGAATGATGAGGGGGGAATCAGTTTTGTGTTAAGGGACTTGAAGAAGTCCGATGAGTGTCGCAATTATGGTTATTATAGGCATATCAAGGTTAAGGATGTCAAATGGGGCTATTCACAGGATGCGGCGAGGTAGAGAGATGGGGCCAGATGAGATTCCTATAGATTTTTGAAAGAACACTAGTGGGTTAGGTTTTGAGTGGTTAACAAGATTGTTTAACATCATTTTTAAGATGGGAAAGATACCGAAAGCGTGAAGGTAAAGTATGATGGTTCCTTTATATAAGAACAAAGGAGATATTCATAGTTGCAACAACTATAGAGGCATTAAGTTATTGAGTCATACTATGAAGATTTGGGAAAGGGTGGTAGAGTTAAGGCTGAGATCCATTATGAATATCTCTAAGAATTAGTTTGGTTTCATGCCAGGTCGCTCGACCAATGAAGCTATTCACCTCGAGAGGAGATTAGTAGAGTAGTTTCAAGAGAGGAAAAAGGACTTACACATGCTGTTTATTGATCTAGAAAAGGCATATGATAGAGTTCTGAGAGAGATTCTATGGAGATTCTTAGAGGCTAGAGGGGTGCTCGTGGCATATACTAGGTTAATCCAGGACATGCATAATGGGGAAAAAACTCGTGTGAGGATGATAGGGTTACACCATGGATCAACTCTTAGTCCATTTTTATTTGCCTTGGTGATGGATATTTTGATGCAATATATTCAAGGAAAGATGGCTTAGTGTATGTTATTTGCGGATGATGTGGTACTGATTGACAAGACTCGGGGAAGAGTTAATGATAAGTTGGACATTTAGAGACAGACACTTGAGTCTAAAGAATTTCAGTTGAGAAGAATCAAGACAGAGTACTTGGAGTGTAAGATTAGGGAGGTGTCACAGGAGGATGGAGTGGTGGTGAAGTTTGAATCACAGGTCGTTCAGAAGAGGGAGAGTTTCAAGTATTTAGGGTCTACGATTCAAGGCAATAGCGAGATTGGTGAGGATGTCACACATCATATTGGGGCAGGCTGATTAAAATAGAGGCTCGTGTTGGGAGTCTTATATGATAAAAATATGTCCCCGAAGCTTAAGGGTAAGTTCTATAGAGTGATAGTCCAGCTGGCTATGTTGTATGAAGCGTAATATTGGCCAGTTAAGAATTCCCATATTTAAAAGTTGAAGGAGGCAGAGATGTGAATGTTGTGATGGATATGTGGACATACCAGAAAAGATAGGGTGAGGAATGAGATTATTTAGAAGAAGGTGGGAGTTGCTTCGGTAGAGAATAAGATGCAGAAAGTAAGGTTATATTAGTTCGGGCATGTGATAAGAAGGGGATCGGATACTCTAGTGCGGAG
This sequence comes from Capsicum annuum, assembly GCF_002878395.1. Lineage (NCBI taxonomy): Eukaryota > Viridiplantae > Streptophyta > Magnoliopsida > Solanales > Solanaceae > Capsicum > Capsicum annuum. Next base: position 143,910,150 of record NC_061120.1, on the reverse strand, counting down.
GTGTGAGGCGCTAGCTTTAGATAGGATTAGGTAGGGTAGAGGTAGACCGAAGAAATATTGGAGGGAGGTTATAAGGCATGATATGGGGCACTTACATCTTACAGAGGGCATGATCTTTGATAGGAAGGTATGGAAGACGCAGATTATGGTAGAAGGTTAGGGGGTGGAAGTACGTGGATAACAAAAGGAAGCGGTCTTTCGTGTCTATAGTTTTTATTCAGGTGTTGTGTGAGGTCTATGATTTCAGTTAGATAGTTCTTATTTTTATCTTGTAGTTGTAGTATTATCTTGTTGCAAGTGGCGTTAGTTTATTTTTCACTTATTCTTTTGTTATACTGTTATTGGTTCTAAGCTGGGGGTCTATTGGAAACAACCTTTCTACTTCACCTGAGGTAGTGGTATGGTCTGCGTACACTCTACCCTCCTTAGACCCCACTCTATGAGAATACACTGGGTATGTTGTTATTGTTGTTGGATGGATAAGTACTAGAGATGTATGGAAGATGGATATGCTTATGGACTATAATTAGATAGACTGTAAGATTATGATCAAATATTATTATTATAAGGTTCTAGTGGACTAGTGTTTCCTGATATTTTGACATGTAAAGAATAGTGTGTGAAGTTGTGGTTAATCATGACTAGTACTAGAATCTAAGCTTGAACAATGGATGATCATCAAGGTGGAAAGAATGATTACTTGGGATAGTGTGGTTAGTTGTATGTGAGGTGAACGAGTAGGCTTGAGATAATATATGCAAGAGTTTAGATTTACTTATTCCCAATTAAGTATGATATCGTAGGAATGATGTAGAGGTGTACCAAAGGTGATATGGGGATTAAATTATTTTCTAAGATTATTAAGTTTCATGTGTGCTAAGATAATGCCCATGAGTTTTTAAGTGTGAATAAGGTTAGTCATATAGTATATTGTATTCTTGATGGCTAAAGATGTGATATTAGTAGACTATCAAAAAAAGGAGAGGCATATTATGTGTTTAGTGAGGCAGGTATGTTTGTCGAGTTAATAGAGTGTAAGTCTATGATGATGATTATTAAAGCTAAAGGAAGTTAAGGGTGGTATGTATTAACAGAGTGTCCAAGAATGAAGTTATTATTGTCTAGATATAGTTTATTTAGGTGAGTGAGCATTCATGTGTAGACCGTTAGAGTAAAGAAATTAAGGCTCAGTCTTGAGAACATAGAGTGTACCCATAATCTTAGAATGTCATCTTTGATCTAAAGAGGAGATGGTAAAGTGAAGAACCAAATTATGTTTTGAGAATTAGATTGTGATGCATGTCAATAAGAGTTGTGATGAGATGGTAATCCCTTCTTACTCTAGAGTATTCCTGGGATTTCAGTCATTATCACACCATATTCATGTCTCGCGTGATAGATCCATTCTAAAGACCAATTCTTATACACTTCATACATATTCAAGTTCATTCTCAACTTTTTGTAAGTAAGTAACATCTTCACTTTGTGATTTGAGTCATCCCTCATAAATATATGAACTCTAGTCTTATGTTGAATAACTTATGATAAGTATGAACTCATGTTTTAAAGTATTATCAGTTCTCAAAACTCATGATACTAGTGAAATTTGCATTATATCATGTATGTCCTTAGTTTAGATCTCTTTAATGAATCAATGCCTTTGACACTCTATCCCTCAGGCCTCAGTTAAGTGTCAAAGTTATGTATAGTATTCTTTTGTGCTTCAGTTAATTATGTGTTAGCCCTTCGGTGACCTATTCTAATGTTAAGATAGTGGTGATGATAATGGATAAGCAATGGTTTAGATGAGAGAGAGTTAGTCACACCCATTAAGAAAGATTATTTATGCTCTTTCCATCTAAGGCTAAAGGATGAGGGAATATCGAGGTAAATCTTTGGTATATGTCATAGTTAGTTGAGAATTTTGGGTATGTCTTTTTATGAATAGTCCAAGAAAGTTGTTATTGATAGAGGTTTAGAGAATATGAAAGTATGACCTTATGGGTGTTTTCCTTGAAGTTCATATGTGGTTATAATGATAGGCTTGAATGTCATGTTGGGATGTAAAAGAATGAATGCAATATCTAGTGAATCCATAGTAAGAGTTCAGAGTTAGTCATTGAAGTGGTAAGGCATGTTAAGCTTATTGTGTGAGCTCTAAAAGAGACATAAAAGATTGAATCATTTAATTTAGACTAGTATTATGGTGTGGCATGTTGTACCTTGTGATTTTGAGTTAGGCTTGATTATGATGAGAGAATTTAGTTCAATTTAGACTTTAGTAGATAGATTTATCAATTCCCATGTGAGAATTACAAGTTGAGTCAAATGAGTATGGTATTTAAGGGGAATAGTATAATTGAGTGAGTATTTGAGAACAATTGCTAAGCTTGAAACTAAGAAGTTGCATTGACTAAGGCCTAGTAATTCTACCCTAGCTTATAATTTATATGTCTATGTTCCATTCTATAGAGTTGTATCAATGTTGTGACTCCTTATACAGATGTCTTATTCAGATCATGCCCAAGATTCTCTGCTCTCCAATGTTATTAGAACTTCTTAGAAAGAGCATTGAAGAAATGCTCCAGTTGAGTATAAGCTTTCAGTATGAGTTAGTCCTTAAAGCCAACAATTTAGCCTAGCAGTCAAACAGACAAGTTCCTATGGTTTTCCATCTTTCTATCTGGTCATAGTGCATGAAGTCTCATGAATATGGCTATTCCAAGAGGTAAAAATGGTTGCATCCTGGTAATTTGCAAATTCAGCTTAGTTTGTGCACCATGCATCAGTTTCAGATTCCAGATATTCAATCATGATTCATTCTGTAAGTGTCCCTTGCATCATCTCAGTTTTTCCTTAGTATTTCAGCCAACTCAGTATCATTCGGCGGACGAGGTTCCTAAGGGGGAGATGTTGTAATACTCCTGAGTTTTCATGTACTAAATCTCTCAACTTTTCTTCACAAAACAAGATCTATATTGAAGTAATGGGTAATCATAAGTTGACACTCTCATTTTTATCTCAGCCTTATAACCTTTCTCATGTCATTGCATATGTTCACAAAATTAGTTCAATCATGTATCATGTTTCAAACTAAGTCATGTAATCATGTTTCAAGTCATGCATGTTCAGTATATGATCTCAGTTCTCCCAGTATTCTCAACTAACCAGTCTCATTCGAGGAAAAATGTTCCCAAGAGGGAGATAATATAATATCCCATATTTTTGGGCTAGAATTAAAATCGTTTTTCCTATGCGTACAGACTTGAACCCAATTATTCTATGTATATACATGTGTGATTATCAAATATAATATGTGGTCATATATTTGTATATTGATAGAGGTCATAATACCTTCCTAACTCAAAAATGAGTTGAGAACTTTTCTATCGATAGAGTTTTGACTAATTCTCCAGCTGGGGTCCACTTTAGATGAGTGTATCTCCTAGAATATATTGATTAATGTGTCCTACATATATTAAATGAAATATCTTAGATTCATCTTTCAAACGCATCTGGTTTTACCTTAATCCTATATCGGAGTGGAAAGTTATGATTATTTTTCCCCAGCATATCCATCTGTCATCAAGGTGACGACTAGGCTGATAAGTCATCAACAAGTTGATGACCCATCAACCAATTCATCAACCTTAGGCAAAAACACTAAAGGAGGTGAGGACTAGGCTGATAATTTATCAACAAGTTGATGACCCATCATCCAAGTCGTCAACCTTAGGCAGTATATGAAAGGAAGTTGACGACTAGGTTGACAGGCTATCAAACAAGTTGTAAGACATCAACCAAGCCATTAACTAAAGAATTTTAGAAACTTTTATTCAGCTTTGGAGGGGTATTTTGGTATTTTCCTCACCTCAAACCCTAACCCCCACGACTTAAGGTCCTCTATTAAGCATATTTTTCCCAATTCTCAAACACATAACACGTTACTTCCTCTCCCATACTCAAGAACAACCATCTAAGGTTTTCTTCAAGATCATCTCCCAAGTCTCAAGATTCAAATTCAAGAATATCAAGAACATCAAGATTAGAGTTCCTTACCCAAAATTCAAGTCTCTCTTTTCAAGATCAAGAAATTCAAGATTCCTTCCCCAAGAAATTCAAGTTTCAATTTCAAGCTTTTTTCAAGAATCATTTTAATTAAGGTGTGTGGGGTTATGAACAAGGGTATCCTTTCACCCTTATGCCCAAATTGCATGATTTTAAGATTTCTATTAACTTGTTTTGAACTAGGTTAATACCCAAGTTTCTATATTTTCGAAGAATGTGATTATCGTAAGATTTAAAGTTTCAAGTATATCAAGAAGTCCTTACATTTAAGTTCTAACTTATAAGATTTATATTATGAATCTGATTGTACTATCTTGACTTGTTAATGTTGAAGTATTTCAAGAGTCATAAGGAGCATGATGTTTTGGTATGAATTACCATGAGTTTAAAGAATGAATAAGCCCTAAGTTTAAGTGTTGAGATATCAATAAGATTATTCTTTTAAGCATTTTATGACAAGCTTATTTCAAGATTTAAATCAAGAATTGATCTTTTGATCATCAGCTAAGATATGAAATCCACATTTGTTTATCTTGATTATAATTTAAATCAAAGAGAATCATAACAAGTTTTCATTATAAATCCTTATGCTATTTTAAGGTGGTTTTTCTAAAGTATGAGCATTAAGTAATAAAGGAGTAGTATTTAGCACTAAGTTGGGTATGCATCCAAGGTGTAGTACCCCGATCATTCCTTAAGCCTAAATCTGTCTTTTTGAATGGATATGTATGACTTTCAAAGTGATTTTATGTTTAAGCTACGTTATATTTCTCTAATTTCCACTTTTTGTCATGTAGAGCATTGAATAAGCTTTCTATCGATACCAATTTCATCAAAATCCAACATTGGATAAGTAAGTTATGGCCATTTTATTGAACATTATCGAATCGTCCAGGTTTGATGGTCAACCTGGTGGACTGTCAGGTCCTTGGTGGACCGTCAAGTGTCCCGTCAAGCCAAGGCAGTAGCTCCCTTTTTGAGATGTCGTGTGACGGTCAAAGTGGTGAACCGTCGCAAAGTTAACGGACCATCAAGGTGTCCTTCAGATCGAGGTAGAATGTCCCATTCCTGAGCCTTGGGTGACGGACGACCTGGTGGACCATCAGCTAATATGACGGGCTATAAGATCAACCGTCACAGGCCCTGATCAACAAATTTCAACATTTTTCAAAAGGGCATCTTGGTCATTTCCGCTCCTTGTGGCCTTATATATATCTATGTAGAGAAGAAAAGATCATTTTCTCTCCATTTCTCTCCAATTTTCTTTCAAGAATTCTCTAGAAACCTAGAGTTTTTTCCAAACCCAAAAATCAAATCATCTCCAAGAAATTCAAGAAATCTCCCATAAATTTCTTTAAGTTGTTCAAGAAATAAGTCCCTCAAGTCAAAGGCAACATGGTCTTGATCTAAAAGTGTGAGAAAGAAGTTTCAAGCAAGTTCCTATATCTTCAAAATCAAAATCTAAGGTATATGGGGTTTGAACAAGAACACTCCTTTCGTTCTTATGCCTAAAGATTTACTTTCTATTATTGATTTACATGATTTTGTAAGTGGGTTTACACCCAAATTTCTTTATGTATGATTTATAAGACTTGATTTGAATAAGCTTGATGTTTATGGTTATTTCACCATCATGATTTTTAAATTGAGTATTTATTCCATGAGATGTATATTATCATTATATATTGATGATTTCTAAGTGATTTATGATAAGTTTCAAGATTTGTGTTTTTCTATGAGAAATTTGACTATTGAATATATATATTGATATTTGAATTGGAGGTCAAGAATGAGTTTGATGATGTTTCCTTGAAGCTTTGGCATTTGAAATGATTTGATAAGCAAATGTACTTGATGTTGAGAAACATTGTTTTAATTTGAGTCAAGTTAGGAATCCACAGTTGTATATGATTTATCGATGAGATATACTGTTGTTTTGGTCATCATGATAAACCCATGAGTTGATTTGATTTAGGTGGATTTCCTAACGCGTTCTAAGCTGAGTCTGGGAGGAGTATTTAGCATCGAGCGGAAAATTTGGTATTTCTCCAGAACTACGTGCCACCGTAGGATTGATGTGGATAGTTGTGGGACAAAGGTCGAGTATGATATTGTGATGATGAGATTGAGGTTGTACTACCTGCAAGAGTATGACACCCCTATCAATGTAGGGTTCTCTCCTTAGGAGGGCAAAATATTGGACTCTATGTGGCTCACATAGAGTAGTTATGTCGGTTATAAGAAACTCCCGAATCCATAATGATCTAAATACCTTGAGTTACCGAGTCACTGTAAGTCATGAGTCAAAGCTTTTGAGTTGAGTTAAATGATTTATGAGATTTATGAAGCATGTGTTATTACTAATGATCTATGGAAATAATGTTTCAGATAATTCAAGCGAAGAGAGTTATTACTGTCAGTATGCATGATTTTCTTATACACTTATGATATTATTTAAAATGTTTCATCACCCTCGTATACTCAGTACATTCCCAAGCACTGACTCTCATACTCTTTTGTATTTTATATTTCTTCCTGATATAGGTTCAGGTGCTCAGTCTCAGCAGCGACAGTGATCTTTTAGCAGCGTCATCTCCATTTCTACAGTTGGTGAGTCCTCATAGTTTGAGGACCTGTATCTCTGATTTTGCTTTGTTGGTAAAGGGATGTCCCTTTTCAGTTCAGTACGAGTCAGTTAGGGATCTGTCCCAATGGCTCCTCAGTCTTGTATAATAGAGTCTTTGTCAGACTAGAGTACCAGTATGTACAGAATTTTTGTATTTTATTTGTACAGGGCAGTATTACTTTGTATCTTAGTATGGTCATGACATGGTTATTCCTCTTTATCTTAACATGATTTGCATTATAGTGAGTTTTGAAAGTGATGATAGGCTGAGAGGGTTATCTTGAAGCCACGTGTGGCCTTGAGCACCATGTGACATTTCACGATAGGTTCTCGGGGCGTTACACAAGGTCACACGCTCCAGAACTATGAGCCAACGTAGATTAAGCTTATTCCCAATATGAATAAAGTTATAGATAGTGATCACTTTAGTTAGGGTCTTATTCCAATGGCAAGGGTAGGATAGCTCTCCCCAATGTGGGTAAGACGTTGGACTCTATGATACTCATATGGTTTTATGTCGGTTAGAAGAAGCCCCTAAGAAAGAATAAAAGAAAAACTTTTAGAACTAAGCGTTATGTCTCACAAAGTTTATACTTATGCTTCATTACTCATGTTTATGATTTTACATCTTTTTTTTATTCAAGCCCAAGGTGACTCATTTACACTTAGCACGCACTATTTGAAAGCTTATATGAACATTCAGCTATTGTTTTACTTATGCATTCACCCCTATATACTCAGTACATTCCAGAAGTACTGATACATATATGTCTATGTGCTATATTTTCTCATAATGTAGGTACCAGTTATAGCGCACACTTTATAATTCGACAATGTGCAACTTCTAGTCAGTAGGTGATGAGCCCTTTTGATTCGATGGCTCAAGCTAATTATTGTTTGAGTAGTATCTTGTTTTCCTTATTTAGTCTTATTGATCAGAGATAGCTAGGGGTCATGTCCTAGCTACCTATTATCATTATTAGTAGAGGATTCATAGATAGTCAATAGAGTTGATGTATTTGATTTTAGTTTTATTTTGTATAACTAAAGTTGTAATCATTTTACACAGTTTTGTATTGAACCTACTTAGTAAATACTTCTCTTCCATATATTTCTTTCAGATTAATGTATCTTGTTTAGTTGCTCATGAGTTATGCCAGTATAAGTGTTAGCTTGGGATCACTTATGGTCTTAAGCATCATGTGACATTCAAGGGGTAGTCTTGGGGCTTACAATTACATATCGATTGAGCCACAAGACATAGGATGGGAAATATGGTGTTAAATTAAAGCACCCTATTTTGGATCTCTTCTGTGACAATTCATAGGATATTCAACTCTACTCTTTAAAATAAGCCAGCTGCCAGGTAGACATTGGTCACACCCAATGAATTATTGTAATGCCCTGGGCTTTTGGTCCTTGAAAATTTCTAAAATTTTATCCTCATTGTCCTGACTAAGACTCCCCTAACAAGTCAAAGGGAGTCTTAATAGGCTGTTGGAACTCGATTGTAACTTAACCTGAAAAAGTGTCTTAGTATTCTTCTCTGAGTATAAGTAGCTCTCAACTAGTCATCAAGAATTCTTACGAGTCGTAAGGACCAAGTTGTAAGGTGTCTAATAAGTTTTCCCCAAGACACTGTCTTCATTATGACTTAAGGCCACAAGTCTTAAAGACTTATGATGAGTTGTTATGTCCCAAACGTAGGGTGCCCAGTGTGTCATCCTAAATTATTGCTGTCTTAAGTACGAGAAGGGGCTACAAGTCGTTAAGTGTGTTTATGAGTCAGTTGTATGAATCATAGGCAGACCAGTATGGGGCCTTGGTTGTTGTGTCTTGACTACAACTCCTTGTGATGAGTTGTAATATATCCTTATGGATCTATAGTGACCCATAGTCACTGACGACAAAATTTCATTTTTAAATTGAGGGCACTTTGGACAATTTCCTTCTCACCCAATTAAAACCCCATGTCCATAAAGCAGGTAAGAGGTTATATTTCATTCTTAACATACTAAAACACTTCCAAATCTTTCTTAAATTCTCTCAAGTGGCCATACTTAGGGTTTCCAAGAAGTAGTTCATCAAAGGACTCACGAGTTGAATTCTATTTGTGAAACATGGTATTTTAGGCATATTACTCTTCCCTCATTGTTAATTTGTTAAAAGCATATGTTTTAAAGTATTGGTCATGAGATATTTATATTGGTTTTAAAAAAAGGGTTTAGGGTTTTGAATGATTATTGATTAAACAATATGTTCCCATGATTTACGTATGATTATTTATGCTTTACTTATGGTTTTGAACTAGTGGATGCATGGGTATGGTGAGTGAACTAGGGAATTTTGATTTTCTCCAAACTGGTGACTTTTGAAGTGGTTATGACCCCAACCCAATATTGTGAAATTAGTTTTAACTATGAAAAATATGGGAATTGAACTATTCTTGAACTATTGCATTATGATTTTGAATTGAACCTTATAGGGCTGTGTAAGTCCCCAAGCTAATGTAAAATTGAACAAAGGGGGTTGTGAATTTCCCAGGTGAAGATAATTGGTGTGGCAAATTTATGTTACTTTGCAAGTGTAGTTGGCATGATGATATAAACAATGTTCGCCTAAATGTGTATTGTGGTTCAGTGAATGGGATTGTGTGATAATTATTTTAATTGGGATTTAATGAGGGTTGTGTTGCTTATTCATAAAGTAGAGGTTTGAGATACCAATACTGGAAATCACGTTTGCCGACATGGGGGTTTATATGTCTTGGTGGTTCTAGTCCCCCTTATTATTATTACCATATGATAGAGAGGTTCGATTACCCCACATTATATTACATAATTTGGTACTTGTGTCACTTTGTTCGGCAGGGAGGTTTGAGTCCCCCATAGTTCATATACTTACCCTCCAGTTTATGCAACCATACATACTGGGGCCTTATTAGCTGGGGTAAAACTGGACCTATATAGCCCATAGGTGCCTTTTTATGTTATGACGGTTGAGCTACGTAATCCAAGCTAAAGTTTTAAAGTACATGTTAAGCCTTGTTCCCTTTCCCGATATATGATATATATGCATTGACTATGTATATTGGTTTTGAATGATTGAACTATTGATCATGGAATTATGTTATTCTTATCCCTGAGTTACATGCTAGTGTTCATCCCACTATCCATATCTAAATAATGTATCCCTACACGATGCAAGCACCAGAGCTACTTCTACTTTTCCTACATAGAGTTAGGTCAGTCGGCTCGATTGCCGGTTCATTATTTAGTGGTAAAGTGGTGAGTTTCCATTCCTTGAAAGGCTTAGGCATTTCACTAGCTTTCATTCTTAGATTTGAGTTGATATATACTTTCATTATCATTAAAATTATCATTTACATTGTCATTGTCATCTGTCAGAGTCGGGGACTTGTCCCAACTAAGCTTAGTTTTTGTTCTTTGTTTAGAAGGCTTTGTTTTGATTACTGTGTATATTGTATGATGTTGGTCAGTTGTTTGGCCGGTCACCGGTCATCGGTTATAGTAATGTTTTGAATTTCCTTAAGCTTGTTCTATACTATCTTGTTATATATTTGGAATTCATCCGACCTTGAGAGATGTGGTGTTTGGTTTGGTTAGGTACAAGAGGTGATCTTTAATCCACGCGGGACTTGAGATACCCATCATGGACAGTCCCTGGTTTGAGTCATGATAAAGATGGTTTCAAAGCTAGGTTTAGTGTCATTGTGTTTCCAACAAAGTCATGTATAGTAGAGCCTCATTTATGGGTGTGTAGCGTGCTACACTTATAAGGGAGAGGCTATAAGGCATTTAGGAATGCTTCCCTTCCTTGTTGTGCTATTTTTAAGCCATAGAGTTTAAGTTCTGGAATTTCCCCTAATTTTTTGTTTGTTTACTTTTCAGATCAAGCCTTTTAGAAGTTCAGATCATGCTTTTCAGATCATGCCTTCTCATGCAAACCCATCTTTCCTATCTAAGGACAATGTAGACGGAGCTCATCCAACTCTAGGAGTTCAGAGCTGGTCTAGAGTCGCTACTTCTGATTGCCCTGATAGAACTATATCAGTTCCTCATATCCCTTCTTAAGGTCCCCAAGTTGGCATATTTAATGCTGAGTTTCGCTAGTTGATTCATTTGTTTACCCAATTAGTATCCTCCAAGACTGAGTGTCTTACTTCTGTTACTTCATCATCTGAGGCCACTTGAGTTGGCCAATTTATGAGATTGAGTCCATCTATTTTCACTAATTGTAAAGTTGAGGAAGATCCTTCAAATTTCATTGATCAAATGGAAAAGATCTTTTGTGTGATGCATGCAATAGATGTGGATGGTGTAGAGTTTGCAACTTATTAGTTAAAGGATGTGGCATGTCAATGGAAGAAGAAGTGCGACCAGCCTAGGGGTGATGATGTTGAGTCCGCTCTATGGGATAATTTCTCTTGTGCTTTTTTGTATTGCTTCTTTCTCTAAGATTTGAGGGAGGCAAAGTCTGAGAAATTAGTGAATTTGAAGCAAGGTAAGAAGATAGTAAAGAAGTATTCCTTAAAGTTTTATCAATTGTCATATTATGCTCCTGAATTGGTGTCTAGCATGAGGGATAAAATGAGAAAGTTTACCTTTGGGTTGTCCCTTGAGTTGATCTTGGAGAGCAACCCTACCTTATTGAATAAGTGTATGGACATCTCTATAGTTGTCGTGTATATGAAATAAGTAGAAGAAGAAAAAAAGAAGCAAGTGTAGATGAGTGAAAGGCAGAATAAGAAGTTTCGCTACTCGAATCAGGGTGAAAGTCAATATTAAAGTGGTAGAGATGGTAGAAAATGGTCAAAAAAGAAGTGGAGCAATTCTGGTTCGTACTCTACGACTAGTGATCCTTATCCAACGCCGTCGAGTGATCATTATTCTCAGTAAAATAGTAGATTTAGAGCACCAGGAGCCCAACCTTAGGCTAGTGGGGCTCAGTTAGCTCCATCGTATCCTCCTTGTAGATTTTATGGCTAGGTGCACCATGGTGCTTGTGAAGAGAGGAGGAACAAGAGCTTTAAATATAGTCAAATTGATCATATACGGAGGGATTGTCCTTCTAAGGTTGCTTATGGGGAAAATAATACTCTTTTTCCTACTTTATCAGCTCCCGCGCTAAAAAGTATTACTTTTGCTTCTGGTTTCAACACTGGTCAAAATCATTTATATGTTCTTTTTACTCGCGAGGATTATGAGGCGTCCCCTGATGTTGTTACTAGTACGCTCGAACTCTTTATGGATAATGCAAATTATCTACTTAATTTTGGGTCTAGTTTCTCTTATTTGATCCATTATGTGGCTTTTCATTTTGGTTTTGATCCTTAGTGTATTCTAGATCTTTTTTCTGTGCCTACCTCAGTGGGTTACTCCATTGTGGCTAGAAGAGTCTATATGGGTTATGTGATGTTGGTCTATGGTAGAGAGACCTTAGTAGATCAGATAGAGCTAGACATGTTTGAATTTGATGTGATTTTGAGGATGGATTGGTTGCATTCATGCTATGCATCTCTTAATTGTCAGACCCAAAGGGTCAGTTTCCATTTCCCTAATAAGCTAGTGATAGAATAAGAAGGTAGTTCCCTAGTACATATGGGAAGTTTTATTTTGTATCTTAGAGCCTAAAAATTAGTTTTTAAAGGGTGCCTCTATCACTTAGTTCATGTTAAGGATTCTAGATCTGAAGGTCCTTCTTTGTAGACTATCCCTATGTTTGTAAATTTCTTGAGGTATTTCCTTATGATCTTTCTGGTAGTCCTCCTGATAGGGAAATTGATTTTGGGATTGATCTTCTTCCAGACACTCGTTCTATCTCTATTCCTCCTTATAGGATGGCCCTGACTGAGTTGAAAAAACTCAAGGAGCAGTTGAAAGATCTTCTAGATAAGGGTTTATCCACCCTAGTATGTCTCCATGGGGTGCTCTTATTCTTTTGTATGTAAGAAGGATGGGTCCCTTTGAATGTATATTGACTACTACCAATTATATAAGGTAATTGTGAAAAATAAGTATCCGCTTCTGAGGATTGATGTTCTGTTCGATCAACTTCAGGGTGCTAAGTTTTTTCTAAGATTGATCTTCGACCAGGTTTCCATTAGTTGAAGATTAGGGAGGTGGATATCCCTAAGACTGCCTTCCAAATCCAGTATAGTCATTTTGAGTTTTTGGTGATGTCCTTTGGTTTGACCAATGAGGCAGATCATGCCGATCACCTCCTTTTTATGTTGCAAACCTTGAAAGAGCAGCTATTGTATGCAAAATTTTTATGTGTAAGTTTTGGATAAATGTTGTGACTTATCTAGGACATGTTCTTTCTAGTAAAGGAATCATGGTGGATCTACAGAAAGTTGCAGTGGTTAAGAAGTAGACTAGACTCACGACTTCAACCGATATTCAGAGCTTCTTAGGTTTAGCCGGTTATTATAGAAGGTTTGTGAAGAGTTTCTATTCTATTTCTACCCCATTGGCTAAGTTGACTCAAAAAAAAGTGGAATTCTTGTGGTCTGATACTTGCGAGGGCTGTTTCGAGAAACTGAAGTATATGTTGACGCTAGATCTGTTCTTGACTCTTCTTAATGGCATTAATGGTTTTGTCGTCTATTGCAATGCATACCCCGTAGGGTTTGGTTGTGTGTTGATACAGCATGGCAAGGTGGTTGCATATACCACAAGACAGTTGAAAGTTAATTGAGAAGAATTATCTGACTCATGATTTGGAATTATTAGATGTGGTATTTCCATTAAAGATCTGGTGGCATTATTTGTATGGGGTCCATGTTGATATTTATTCTAAACATAAGAGCCTACAATACGTGTTTACTCAGAAGGAGCTAAATCTCAGGCAAAAGAGATGGATTGAGTTGCTCAAGGACTATGACATAAGTCTTCACTATCATCCAGGTAAAGCTGACGTGTTTGTTGATGCTCTTAGCAAGTTGTTCATGGGAAGATTATCTCACATGGACGAAGAAAAATGTGATTTAATGAAGGATATTTACTAGTTGGATAATCTGGAAGTCCGTCTCTTGGATTTCAAGAATGGTGGTATGATTGTTCAAGAGGTGGTAAGGTAATCTCTTGGTGCTGAGGTGAAGGAGAAGCATATGTTAGATCTTATGTTGATGCAAATTAAGAAGGATGTAGGTAAGCAGAAGGTGATGATTTTCGAGATCGATGGTAATGGTATCTTGAGATACGAAGGTAGATTATATGTTCTTGATATTAATGGATTGCGAAGAAGAATCTTGGTTGAAGTTCATGAGTCACATTATACTATTTATCCTAGTTCAACAAAAAAGTATCATGATCTTAAGGAGATTTATTGGTGGAATAACATAAAGCAGGATGTGGTTAATTTTGTGGTTAAGTGCATGGTGTGTCAGCTAGTAAAGGTGGAGCACTTGAGGCCCGATGGGTTGACTCAAGAAATTGAGCTGCCGGTGTGGAAGTGGGAGATAATTAATATGGATTTTGCTACCAATATCCCGTAGGCTCGCCATAAATTTGATTCGATTTGGGTCATCATGGATAGGATGACTATGTCTGCTCACTTTTTGCCCTTGAGGTCTAATTACTATTCTAAGGATTATGCCAAGTTGTTTATTGAGGAGATCATGAAGTTGCATGGTACTCCAGTCTCGATCATATCTAATTTGGGTACCCAGTTACCATCTCACTTTTGGAGATTGTTCTAGGGAGGTTTAGGGACTAAAGTAGCCCTTAGTACCGCCTTCCACCTGCAAACAAATGGGCAAGCGTAAAGGAAAATACATGCCTTGGAACTTATATTTTAGGCTTGTGTTTTTTATTTTGGTGGTAATTGGGTTGACCACTTTTCTCTCATAGAATTTACCTACAACAACAGTTATCACTCTAGCATTGGTATGGCTCCATTTGAGGCCTTATATGGTAGGAGGTGTAGTTTTTCTACTGGATGGTTTTGAGATTGGCGAGAATAAGTTGTTTGGCCCTTATTTGGTTCACCAATCCATGGAGCACATGAAAGTTATTTGGGATAGACTTAATACAGCCCAAAGTCGTCAAAAGTCTTATACAAATATGAGGCGAAGAGAGTCAGAGTTCAGTGTTGGAGATTGGGTATTTCTAAAGGTATCCCCCAAGGGAGTGATGGGGTTTGGTAAGAAGGGGAAGCTCAATCCTTGTTATATTGGTTCGTATTTGATTTTGAAGTGGGTAGGTAATGTCACTTATGAGTTGTAGTTGCCTTCTAGCTTGAGCTTTATTCATCCAATATTTCACGTTTTGATGTTGAAGAAGTGCACGAGTGATCTTTTGATGGTTGTTCCGTTGGAGAAGATGGGTATTTTAGGTTCCTTGTCTTATGAGGAAGTCCCAATTAAGATTTTTGATCGGCAAGTTCTCTGATTGCAAACTAAGGATGTGGCATCGGTAAAGGTTCTTTAGAGGAACGAAAATATTGAGGAAGCTACTTGGGAAGCCAAGGAGGACATGAAGTCCAAGTATCCATTCTGGTTTCCTATTTCAGATAATCGTTCTTGAGGTATGTGTTTCCTTGACATCTTTGTTTCCTGACTTTGTTAGAGAAAATAGTGATTTCCTTGGCATTTTTGTTTTTTGACTTTGTTAAAGAAAATGGTGATTTCCTTGGCATCTTTGTTTTTTGTCTTTGTTAAAGGTAAGAGTAGTTGTATGTGGAGTCAAATAGTGCTAATAAATGCCTTGTCCTGTCATTCAAGGATGAATGATCCTTAGGGGGAAGTATGTAACGTCTTGGGTTTTTAGTCCTTGAAAATTTTTGAAATTTTATCCTCACTATTCTGACTACAACTCCCCTAATGAGTCGTAGGGATTCTTAACGGGTCGTAGGTACTCGATCGTAGCTTAATCAGAACAAGTGGCTTAGTATTCTGAACTTAGTATGAATATCTCTCAACTAGTCATTTAGACTTTTTATGGGTAGTAAGGACCAAGTCGTAAGGTGTCCAGCAAGTTATGACCCAAGATACTGTCTTCATTACAACTTGAGGCCACGAGTCGTAAAGACTCATATGAGTCATTATGTCCTAAATGTAGGGTGTCTAGTGATTTATCCCAAAGTATTGTTATCTTGAGTATGAGAAGTGGTTACGAGTTAGTGGTATGAATCATAGCCAGGCCAGTATGGGGCCTTGGTGGTTTTGTCTTGACAACGACTCCTTGTGATGAGTCTTAGTGTATCCTAATGGGTCGTATAGTCATCCTTAGTCACTAATGACTAAATTTCAGTTTTTAAATTGAGGGCACTTGGACAATTCCCTCCTCACCCAATTAAAACCCCACATCCATAAAGCACTTAAAGGGGCTGTATTTCATCCTTAACGTATTAAAACACTTCCAAAGCTCTCTTAAATTCTTTCAAGTATCCATACTTAGGGTTTCCAAGAAGTAGGTCATCCAAGGGCACAAGGGTTGAATTCTTTTCGTGAAACTTGATATTTCAGGCATGTACTCTTCCCTCATTGTTAATTTGTTCAAAGCATATGTTTTAAAGTATTTTTCATGAGATATTTATGTTGGTTTTGAAACAAGGGTTGAGGGTTTTGAATGCTTATGTATTGAACAATATTTTCCCATGACTATTCATGCTTTACTTGTGGTTTTGAACTAGTGGATGCATGGGTATGGTGAGTGAACTAGGTAATTGTGATTTTCCCCAAACTTGTGGCTTTTAAAGTGGTTATAACCCCAACCTCATATAGTGAAATTGGTTTTAATTATGAGAAATATGGGAATTTCACTATTCTTGAACTAAACCCCATATTGTGAAATTGGTTTTAATTATAAGAAAAGTAGGAATTGAACTATTGCATTATGATTTCGGATTGAACCTTATGGGGTTGTGTAAGTCCCCAAGCTAATGAAAAATTGAAACTAGGGGGTTGTGAATTCCCCCAAGTGAAGATAATTGGTGTGGCATATTGATGTTACTTTACAAGTGTAGTTGGTATGATGATACCAACAATGTATGCCTAACTGTGTATTGTATTTCAGTGAAAGGGATTGTGTGATAATCGTTTTCAATGGGATATAATGAGGGTTTTGTAGTTGAGTCATGAAAATAAAGGTTTGAGTGACCAATACAAAAAACTGCGGTTGCCGACGCGGGGCTGTATATGTTGGGTGGTTTGAGTCTCCCACATTACAAGACATGATTTGATGCTTATTTCACTTTGATATGTAGGGAGGTTAGAGTCCCCCATAGTGCATACATTTACCCTCTGGTTCGTGCGGCCGCACGCACTAGGCCCCTACCAACTGAGGGAGAGTTGGGCCAATATTGCCCATGGGTACCTTTTTATGTTATGATGATTGAGCTACATAATCTAGGCTAATGTTTTAAAGTTTATGTTAAGCTTTGTTCCCTATCTCGGCATGTGATATATATATATATATATATGCATTTGATTATGTACATTGGTTTTGAATGATTTTGAACTATTAATTATGATATTATGTTATCCTTATCCCTGAGTTACATGCTAGTGTTCACCCCACTAAACGTCTTAAGATACTATATCTGTAATACCCCACAAGATCCTATATAAGTTTTCAACTATTTGTTATATGCATAAAGGCCCCAAAGAGATTATGTCAAGGCATTATTAAGTATCATGACCTTTAACCTTGTGTATAAAGTATTTTTTTATGCAAATCATGGTCATAGGAAACACTTAGAGCAAAGTCGAGCTAAGAGCATTTGTATTAATTTACTTTTAGTATCCGATCCTACATAGGTCTACTTTAAACAAGTGTAATTCCTAGAATATAACGATTCAGGTGTCCTACTATATATCAAATGAAAGGACTTTGAGTCATATTTCCAACTTATTTGGTTATACCTTAATCTGATATCAGAGTGGAAAGTTATGCTCATTTTACCTTAGCGTGTCCATCTGTCAACAAGGTGGCAACTTGAGAGTGATAAGCCGTCAATTAAAATATGAGCTATCAACCCCGTCTTCAGCCTTAACAAGAAACACCCTGCATCTCTAAGGGAAAGGTGACGACTAGGATGACAAGCCATCAACTAGTTGACAAATTGTCAACTAAGTCATTAATCTTAACCAAAACATGAAGAGAAGGTGACGACTAGGTTGACAAACCGTCAACTAGTTGACAGGCTATCATCTAAGTCATCAACTAAAGAAACTCCTTCAATTTTTATTCAGTTTCCCTTGGGTATTTTAGTCTTTTCCTTACTTCAAACACTACCATCACGACTTAAATAACCCTATACACTATAGTTTCACATTATTAATCAATCTTTAATGTTTTCTCTCCTCTCCACTCTCTAGAGAAAAAAATTAGGGTTTCTTTCCCAAAATAAGAAATTCAAGATTTCTTACCCAAGACTCAAGAATTAAAGTTCCATTTCAAGCTTTCATTAAGAAATTTAGGTATGTGGGGTTTTGAAGAAGGTTAATCTTTCATCCTTGTGCCTAAAAGTATAATTTTTAAGTTAAAGTTACATGTTTTTTAAATTAAGGTTCATACCCAAATTCTCATGTATTGAAACATAACATTACCCTGTGATTTAAAGGACTAAAGATCATAAGAGTTGTACTTATTTAGGTTTTATACTACAAGCTTGATATTTTTTCTTGAATTTCGTTATTTTGATGAGAAATTGTCATTCTCCTAAATGTAATATGTCCCCATGCTTAAATTCTTGTATTATACTCATGTATTATACTGCCCAATGTTTTGGGTCTCTGAATTATGACTTCATATTAGTGTTTTAAGAGTTTGTTATCATATTTTTGCAATCATTCAGTGCTGGCAGGTTATGAACACCCTACCTACATGTTTACTTATATTTCAGACTTTTTCAAGTAATGAGTCAGTCAACTCATGATTTCCATGTTAAACTTGGTTTGTTATGATCTTATTGAACACTACCATTTTACACATTTATGATTATTTCATGCCTTGTATGCATTGTTGTTTTCAAAAATACCATGACCTGAGCTTATCAGCTTCAGTGCATGCACCTGTTAGTATTTCTGTGTTTTTCAGTTAGGAGTTGGATTTATCCCCGAGTGGGAAGTGTGGGTTCAATGTATCCTACTTTCCCAAAAACTAAGTGCTACAGTAGTTCTAGGTGCCTCGCCAGAGAGTGTTCTGCTTGCCCAATATGGGCTCAATTCAGTGATACTCAAATTAGGTTCTATTCTAATGGCTAGGATAGAACAACCCTCCTCAACGTGGGTCAAATATTGAACTCCATGATAGCTCACATGGTTTATGTCGGTTACATAATAGATCTCATAGTTTCTGTCAGTATTCAGTTTATCTTAGTTCAGGTTTGCTTGACCAAGTAATTATATTTCAGTAATTATTCAGTAAGTTTTACAGATTATTCGTGTTTTTCAGCTCATGTCAGTAGATGCCACACTTGGTTTTCCAGATCTGAATTTTACATGTTCATGTTTTTCATGCTCAGTATCCATACATGATCCTTAGTTCAGTTTTGCAACATGTTTACCTTTACATGAGATTTACATACAATATTTATATTTTACCGCTTCCCAGTTTTAGTTCTATTTATTCTACAAAAGTAAAGATTTAAGAAACTAAGTGTAGTGATTCACCAGCTTATCAGATTATGTTTGTTACTCATGTTTTAAGATACGTCAGCTTTTAGTTGATTTCAGTCTCTTGGTGAGTCCACTTTCACTTAGCATGTATGTTTTAAGTTATGTATCTATTTAGTTTTTCTTATTTCATTCACCCCCACTTACTCAATATATTCTACAAGTATTGGATACATATACGTATGTGTGGCTACATTATTTCATAATGTTGGTACCAGATGTAGTCCATACACTAGGGTTAGACAGTCCTCAACTTTCAAATAGCAGGTGTGAGTTCTACTTATTTTGGGAACTCCAGTCTATTCCAGTTCATGTGTTGTGTTTTGATTATCCTTATGTATTGATTAATAGTAGTTGGAGGCATGTCCCAGCTACCTATAGTTAGTATAGTAGAGTTTTCATAGATAGTCAGTCAGGGTCATGATATGTAATTCCAATCTTTCTTTAGTTTTACCATGTTGTAAACTTTATCAATATTATATTTATTAAGATTTTCTCATGATTATGCTTTGGCTCAACAAATTACGTTTTGTTATATAAATATTAAATGAGTTGCTCAACAGTATGCCAGTACATGGGTTTGCTTGGGATCACCTATGGTTCTAAGCACTGTGTTACGACTAGGGGGTAGTCTTGGGTCGTGAAAAACTTGGTATCAGAGTTGGTTTCTTTGAAACCGTGTCTAGTATAGTCTTGCAGAACGGTTTGGAGATGTTTTTCCTTTTTCTTGAGAGGATACAGGGCATTTAAGAAATGTTTCCCTTCTTTCATATCTTAGATCGTACTGTAGAAAGATTCTCTAAGAAACTTACGTAGATTCTCATCATGCTCCATTCATACCAACTCTACCTTAGTTTTGAGGTAATAAAAACTATCAAGCTTAAATTACTACCGATTAAGCTTTCTCATAAAGTCCCCAAAGAAAGATATGAGATTACATATAGGCTTAAAATGAAATCCCATCAGTCCCTTTATGTTCTAAAGTTTTAAAGATTTCATTCATGTTCATGAAATATTGTACTAAGGCATTGTCAGATATGCCCTCAGATTCCTTCTCTGAATCCTATGACAACATATGATCTAGAGTTAAGAGCATGAACCTATAAAATTAGTAGTATTAAAGTAGGTATAATGTTTATCTAAATTTAATAGATTATGTATCCATGGATCAAGAAAGGTGGTGTGTAGTTTGTTTAACAACACTTGGAGAGAGATTTCTCAGTAAGGGAGACTTAGAATTGTATATATATGTATATATATATATATATAAGTCTGGATGGAGATTAGGTAGAGACCACAATGATAGATGAGCTTGTTAAGGTTGAGTATGTTCATAAAATATTAAGTGGATTAGTGTTTTATGATTCCTATCCTGTAGTAATAAGTGGGTATTAGTTTATGAGAAGTTCTATGGATATTCATGTTAATTGTTAAAATCTAAGTTTAAATCTTGGATGATTAAGCAAATAGAAAGAAGAGTTTAAAAGTCTAGATGGTGTGAACTCAAGATATGGTGATACCCCCGAAGATTCTAAGTTAGTAAGTGTTTAAGTTATTATATGATGACCATTGGGGCTATAGAAAGTTAAGAGTTCTAGAAAGAAGTATTGGCAGTGTGTTTTACAATTTCAGGTGTAGTATTTCAGGGTAAGTTTATTATTTATGTATTGTTATATCTTGCGCTCTAGAGTAAAGTGGTTGCAATTTACTTTAGAGTTTATTAAATAAGCCCACTGACTTAGAATGATGGCTTAAAGCTAAGGGGAAGATGATGGAACAAGGAACCGAGTCAGACTCTTGGATTCTAGTAATAATGATCGTGTAGTATAGAACATCAGTAGGGGAAGAAGATACCCGACCTATTTTTTTTGGTACAAATTTTTGTACTTTAGTCATCACGACATCTACTCATTCCTTACAAGTCATCTCTATGATCATAGCTCATCTTCATGCTAGAATCATGTAAGCTTCTAGTTCCTAGTATGACAAATTCCAGTTCAAACAGCTATACAAATCATATTCCATGAATTTATGAACTCCAAACTTAGGTCATTCAGTTCATGACTCATGTACACATGCTTTACAGTATGCTCAGTTTCCATAACTCATGCTACACTTTCAATGATCAGTGAAACTTCAGTTTATGTCTTGTATGTCCTCAGTCGATATAGCCAAAAATTCAGTCGATATAGCCAACAATTCAATATAGCAGTCAGAAAGACAATTTTCTATGTTTTTCCATCTTTCCATCTAGTCTTACTACCCAAAGTTTCATGAATATGGCTATTCTATAAGGTAATATGTGCACATACTAATCTGAGGTAGTTTTACACACTTCGGTATCATTATTCCAGCTTATTTCACCTTTTTTTGAGAGCAATTCATGTGCTTAACGTGTTAATATATTTACAATGTTCAAAGTATTTTTCAAACAAGTTGTACTTAATTGAGTCATTTAGAGTTCAACCCGGAAAACTAGTTTTACTAGCTTGAGCTAGGTGTGTGTCTAGTTGGCTTCGGAGGATTCTAATGTGTTTAATTTGTTTCAAATAATTTAAATGTGAAATTATGAGTGGAACAACTTGTTTTTAATGTGCAAAGTTCAATTTGATTAAGTCCAGAGTCGGAACATAAAAGTGAAGATCATTGCGAATTTGTCGTATCTTAGCTCTTGTTTTGATACGTCGTTGAGAATATTGTGTTCTTTTAATCTCTAATTTGTAGTTTTTGATATTGTAGGAAACTTTGAGAGATGAATACGGTGATATATTAATGATAAAAAGGCTCAAAATTCATTGAAAATACACTACAAAAGGCATGGAAAAAAGGAGGGACGTTCTACACTTAACCAAAATTTTGGACGCAACTTCCAATGAGCTCTCACGATTTACTCGCGTAGCGACCTTAAATTCTAGTCTTTAGAAGTCGCATCAGAACCTATATTTCTCATTTTCAGAACTCGCGATGCGAGGGTCAAATTGCACATTCAAGTCAGTACTGACACGGGTTGGGACTTTGTCCCATTTTTAAATACAATTACACGCAAATTAAGGACTATTATTGTGGAAATTTTGGTAGGACCACGTGAGGACTGCCTAATCTACTCACAATTAGGATATAAAATATAATATATATATATATAGAACACAAAAGCGGTACATCAATATATTTCCTTGGTTATAGGACACCTGCACACAATTGGGACAAGACGGTGGAAAAGTAATTGGAGGCTGCTACATGTTTCTTTTAGGTTTAATATTTTTTTACTTAGGTTTTAATTATCATATCATGTATTCAATTAGTTGGATCATGATTATAAATATTATCGGCTAAAACCCTTTATCTAGGGTCAAAGCCAAGAACATGAGTACTATTGTTTTGGATTAAATTTGATTAATTTTACTTATCATTGTTGGTTGTTTGCTTATTCTTGTTTTAATTATTTAAGAATTCGCAACCCTTAGAATACATAGATTGTTGACCTTTTGATCTCAAGAGAGGGAATAGAGAGTTAGAACATGGGAATAAACAAAGTTTGAGTTTTTATTCTTTTATAAAATAAAGAATTAAACTTAGCTTCTAGGACAGGGATGTTCTTAGATGTCATACTTGATTCAAACGTAGGATGATAGCTTTAATTAACTTAATTGGATTATTACATCCCCGCTCAATGATGTAGTTGTAATTTCTATATTATGTAAAAGTTTAGAGGTTGGGAAACCATTATCATGCAATCAACCCTACGAATCAAAAACCAAGATAAGCAAATTAGCGAATGAAATTCAATAACATAGTATGATTTTCGGAGTGATTTAACCCTGGGATTTTATCCATTGATTGTCTAAAGTATTTTAAATTACGCATTATTTACTTTATTTTTAATTTACAATATTTCTAAACTCTCTTTTTGGTTACTTTTTCACCAATTAAATCTAAACTGTGAACTAGAATTAAATCGTTGTTAAATCAAGTCTCTTGAAGGCCACTTTACTACTTGATAGGACCACGTACACTTGCGTGTGTGCTTGGGCTCTGTCACATACATATAAGTTGCGAGTTTAGTTTAATCCATGCATTATGTTTCAAATTCATCTATTTAGTCATGACTCAGTTCATAAATGTTTAGTGCATGATCTTAGTTTTCCAAGTATTCTAGCTCAAACATTGTAATACCCTTGTAAATCCTATGTCTCGTTATCTCATGATTCATTCTTAACCCTTTTCCTTTGATTTCTATACGTGCTTTGTTCAGTGTCAATCCATAATGAGAAATTACAAACCTTATTCCATCCTTAGTAACTATTGGAATTGTTATTGCATCAGTTATCACTTTTTAATTATATATGTATGATCGTATCATGAACATTTCAAGTGAGTAATAAACTCTCAACATGAATCAGCTCCTTATAGTCAATAAAGTCAAGTTAGCTTAAAAATAAGTTTCATGATAGAAGTTTTAATATTTCAACTCATCTATATCCTTTACCAGACATGTCATATGTACATTATTCCATACTTCTAAGACTTCAATAAGTTCCTACCCATCATTCGAGGACGAATGATTCCAAGGGGGAGATATTGTAATACCCCATAAGCTCTTAGATAAGTTTCCAACTATTTTTTTATATGTTTAAAGGCCCCGAAGTGATTATGTCAAGCAACAATTAAGTGTCCTAACCTTTAACCTTGTTTATTAAGTATTTTCTATGTGAATTATGGTTATGGGAAACACTAAGAGAAAAGTCGAGTTGAGAGCATTTGTATCGATTTAGTTTTAGTATCCGATCCTACATGGGTCAACTTAAATTTAGTGTAATTCCTAGAATATAACGATTTAGGTGTCCTACTATATATTAAATGCAATTTCTTTGAGTCTTATTTCCAATGCATTTGATTTCACCTTAATTTGATATTAGAGTGGAAAGTTATGCTCATTTTACCTCAGTGTGTCCTTTTGTCAACAAGGTGATGACTTGAGGTGATAAGCCATCAATGAAGTGATGAGCTAACCTTGTCATTAGATTTAAGCAAAAACTCCCTACATCTCTGAAGAAAAGGGGACAACTAGGTTGACAAGACATTAACTAGTTGACAGGCTATCAACTAAGTCGTCAACCTTAACCAGATTATAAAGAGAAGGTAACGACTAGGTTGACAAGCCGTTAACTAGTTGACAGGCTATCAACTAAGTCATCAACTAAAGAAATTCCTATAATTTTTATTCAGTTTCCCTAGGGATATTTTGGTCTTTTCCTCACCTCAAACCCTACCCCACGACTTAATCACCCTATACATGATAGCTTCACATCATTAATCAGTTTTTAATGTTTACTCCCCTCTTCACTCTCAAGAGGAAAAAAATAGGATTTCTTCCCCCAAAAAAAAAAATTCAAGCTTTCTTCCCCAATAACTCAAGAATTAAGTTCCAATTTCAAGTTTTCATCAAGAAATTCAGGTATGTGGGGTTTTGAACATGGTTAATCTTTCATATTTATGCCCAAATGTATAATTTTCAAGTTGAACTTACATGTTTTTTTAAATTAGGGTTCATCCCCAAATTCTCATTCATTGAAGCATAGTATTACCCTCTGATTTAAAGGACTAAAGAGCATAAGAGTTGTACTTATTCAGGTTTTAAACTACAAGTTTGATATTTTGTCTTGAATTTTGTTATTTTGATGAGAAATTGTCATTCTCCTATGTTTAATAAGTCTCCATGCTTAAATTCATGTATTATACTAATGTATTAAACTGTCCAATATTTTGGGTCTCTGAATTATGACTTCATATTATGGTTTTAAGAGTTTGTTATCATATTTTTGTAATCATTCAGTGCTGGCAGGTTATGAAAACCCGATTCATACATGTTTACTTACATTTCAGACTTGTCAAGTAATGAGTCAGTCAACTCATGATTTCCATGTTAAACTCGGTTTTTTATGATCTTATTGAACACTATCAGTTTACACATTTATGATTATTTCATGCCTTGTATGCACTATTGTTTTCAAAAATACCATGAATTGAGCTTATCAGCTTCAGTGTATGCTCCAGTTAGAATTTCTATGTCTTTTAGTTAGGAGTAGGATTTAGCCCCGAGTGGAAAGTGTGGGTTCAGTGCATCCTACTTCCTCAAAAACTACGTGCCACCATAGGTTTAAGATCCTCGCCAGAGAGCATTCCCCTTTCCCAATATGGGCTCAATTTAGTGATCACTCAAGTTCAGGTTCTATTCCAATGGCAAAGATAGAACAACCCTCCTCAACGTGGTTGAAACATTGGACTCCATGATAGCTCACATGGTTTATGTTAGTTACATAATAGTTCTCATAGTTTTAGTAAGTATTCACTTTATCGTAGTATACGTTTGCGTGACCAACTAATCAGATTTCAGTTATTATTCAGTTAGTTGTACAGATTATTCATGTTTTTCAGCTCATGTCAGTACATGCTACACTTGATCTTGCATTTGTCAATTTTACATGTTCATGTTTTTCATGCTCACTAACCATACAGGATTCCTAATTCAGTTTAACAGCATGTTCAGCTTTACTTGAGATTTACATACAGTATTCATGTTTTACCACGTCCAAGCTTCAGTTCTACTTATTCTATAAAAATAAAGATTTAAGAAACTAAGTGTAGTGTTTCACCAGCTTATCAGATTATATTTGTTACTCATGTTTTAAGATACTTCAGCTTTTAGTTGATTTCAGTCTCTTGGAGAGTCTACTTTCACTTAGCATGCATGTTTTAAGTTATTTATCTATTCAGTTTTACTTATTGCATTCACCCCCACTTACTCCATACATTCCAGAAGAACTGACCATATCTATATCTATGTGGCTACATTTTTTCATAATGTAGGTACCAGAAGTAGTCCATTCACCAGGGTCAGACAGTTCTCAGCTTTTAGACAACAGGTGATGAGTTCTCATATTTCAAGAACTCCAGTTCACGTGTTGTATTTTTATTATTCGTATGTATTAATTAATGGTTGTTGGAGTCATGTCCCAGCTACCTATGGTCAGTATAGTAGAGGCTTCATAGATCATCAGTTGGAGTCATGATATGTAGTTCTAGTCTTTCTTTAGTTTTACCATGTTGTAAACTTTATCAGTAATACATTTATTAAGATTTTCTCATGATTATGTTTTCGCTCAACAAATTAAGTTCTGTTATATAAATAATAAATTAGTTGCTCGATAGTATGCCAGTACATAGGTTGGCTTGGGATCACCTGTGATTGTAAGCACCGTGTTATGACTAGGGGGTAGTCTCAGTTTATGACAAAGTTGATATCAAAGCACACGGTTCAAGTGTCCTAGGGTGTCTATGCAACCATGTCTAGTATAGTTTTGTAGAGCGGTTTAGAGACCTCTATACTTTTCATTGAGAGGCTACAGGGCATTTTGACACAAACCTCCCTGGGGCCTTGTCGTAATGGGAGTCTCAAGTTTGTCCAGGATCGGAGACCACCCCCGTTACCTAACCTAACCTCCAGTTACCTGCCCTGAGTTGGTTGGATTCTGAGCATGTAGCAAAATAATGTAACAACTTATACATATACTCTAGATAAGGTCACAAATGTAATCAACCCAACTGAGTCCAACTATACCATACCCATACCCAACCATGCCAAATACCAAAACAAGGGCTATAAACCAATACATAACCAAGAATGTTCCAAAACAAAATATAATTAATCCCATGTCATCCATTCAGCTTATTCCAATGCCAAGATTGACACCAATACTGATCCCGCCCATTCCAACCTATAGAAGTACCACAAAGCCTCTAACAAAAATAGTAATGAAATTCGGTTGGGACATGCCCCCAACCATAGACAAAACTAGTGTCCAAAATAAACACAAAATTTCTAGAAATATCTGTAACATGAAATGATGCCTTCCAAAAGGATGAAAGCTCACCACTTCAGTCCAAATATTATCCTCGAGTCAATCACTATG